>NC_134356.1:253365220-253665220 GCF_048569485.1 Anomaloglossus baeobatrachus | reverse complement strand
GAGTCGGTTCCCCGGGTCGGTACCAGCGGGCCACTACCCTGTCCCGGTCCACCTCGGTTCCACCGAGCCATCTTCCAGGCTCCTGCAGACGGAGACCGCTGTCTGCCTCCTAGCCAAAGGCACCAGGGCTCCTACCCTGGTACCTGTCAGTTTGCCTCAGGCCCAGACACAGGCCTGACCTCCACTCTCCTTGAACTCTACAACTGATCTGTCTGAACTCAACTTTTCCCCACCCCGGGCTGTCTAAGACTCCTCGGTGGGCGTCTTCCAACCACCTGGTTCCGCCCCCTGGTGTGTCTATCAAGCCCTGAGGGGGTGAAGGGTTTTAAGGTTGGCTGTGTGTTACCTGTGAAGGAAGGGTGTAATGCGGGGCCCTATTTGTGACTACCTGGCCCGACCAGGGCGTCACACTCCCCCTTGGTTAAACACAGACCGTCCGCAGGCTGTCCGACCACCACCGGTTTATTTTGCTTTAAACTGAAAAAGATAGAAAACACATATACAATTATACTAACATACTTACATTGTATGAATATTTGTTTTTCTTTCCTTATGGGAGGCTGGTTGCTTGAATGTTGCATAAAACATTTTTATTAACCGGGACGGGACGGGACCGGGTCCTTTTCACCTTAACCCACCTAAGCAAACCTAGCCCTGGTGCCACCGCTAAGCACTGGTGCGCACCCCTTTTCCCCAGTCCAGGAAACGGGTTCGGGTTTGGGTGTTGCCCACATGGGCCGGGTAATAAGTTCCTTACTCGGCAGTCTCTCACAGAGGCCTCACGTCCAGGGGACCCCTGATCCGGAGGATAGTCAACGGTTGCCACGGTGACAGGACCTCGGCCTACACTGCCGCAGGCCCTTCCTCCAACCAGTCTCTCCGGAGACTGCAGGATGGTGAAAAGGGTGGTCTGGGGCTATTTATCAGGCCCAATAGTTTTTGTTTTGGCCTGCAAGTTATCAGCCGTGTCTTTTTGTAAGGGGGTTAAAACAACGGGAACGTCAACAGGGTCCCATCGGGGACTTGCAGAAAGGTAGCCTAGAACCGCTACAACTTAATACTCGGCATATTCGGGGTATTCGGGGCTGGAAGGAGGCGGAGAGGGGTGGACGTGCAGCTGGGCTCCCATGGTCACCTTTCTTCTTACATCCATGGCAAACCACCCCCTCTTGCAGCAGTGCCGTGTGTAGGTCCCCAGCTCTCCGGGTTCCAGGTCCCGGTCGGGATGGCCGATGGGGAGATGTGGGTACACGTCCCTCCGGGACACAAAGAGCTCAGCCTCCATGCCCAGCTCAAAGATGAAACCTCAACCTCATCGGGGGTCAAAGTGCCGGACTTGGCCTTCATGTGTCGGGCCCCTCACCCGGTAGGTGGCGTTCCTGAGATTGTCCTTTTCCTGCATGGTTCTGGATAGGACTTCCGCCTTTCTTTTTTCACGGGCCGTTATTTCTCGGCCCAGCTGGCGCTGCTGCTGCTCCCAATATGGAGCGTCTGTGGCCTGCTCCATAGTGAACTGCACGGGGGCCAAGCCCAGCTGGAGCACCTCTGTGCCAGCTACGACCAGCACCTTCGGCAGTGGAGGGCCCCGCTGTGACGTGGCTTGTACGGCTGCCCCGCAGGCACATTTCCACTGCACCTCAGCCAAGGTCGGCAGTCTGGGAGCAGCCAGCGCTCTTTGTCGCGCCGGCTTCCGGTCGGGGACCGCCTCTGCCTTGGCCGGGCGGACTGCCAGGGCCATTAACGTCTCTGGCGCGGCCTCCTCCGGGATCGGTGGCAGGTTCAGAGCAAGACGGGGCACTTTCCGGATGCTGGTGGTACGTGGAAAAATAGCCGGTGTCGGGGTGGTGACGGGCTGACTGCTGGCGGCTTCTTCGGGCTGGTCCTCGCGGGCCGGTGGGATGGACTCCGCTTCCGGCATTGGTGGCAGCTGACCGAGCGGGGTGTCAGCAGGGTGGCGAGGGAGGCAGTATGTAGGGCAGGGGCAGACCAGGTCTCTCAGCCTGATCATCCGGTCCCTCGGGGACAAAGGGGCATGGGTCGCTTACCCGCTCCTCTAAGGTTGCCTCCACTTTGCGTGCCCGCACGGCCGCAGCCATCTCCTCCATCTCGGCCATCCAGCACTCCAGCATAAAGCACGCCTGCGCCTGGATCCGGCGACACATTCGTGCGGTCTGGGCTTCTACCAATGCCGCGGTCTCGGGCACGAACTCCTTTACTCCGGGCTTGTTGGACGGGTCGGCCATGTTGCTCTCACGGGGTCCAGGAACCAGAAGGGTGGCAGGGTCCTGGAGTCCCTGCCCTTTATCTGCTCGGTCACATGTCGCAGAATTTTCAACCGCCCCCCCCCCCCTTGGTCTTTTCCTGGCACTTCTCTCTCAGGCCGGCAAGTTTTGTTTTTCAACTTCCGGCTTTGCTTTTCAGCCATTTTCCCAGGGGGCGGAGCTTCAGCTTTCGCGCTCTTTTCGCGGGGAAGAAGACCCTGGGCGGGAATCTTTGCGCCAAAAGATGGCGGCAAGATGGCGGATTCTGAAAATTTTTCAATGGATCACCGCTGACTTCAATACAAGGTGCACTTCCACAAGGTAAGTAGATGGGTAAGTATCCTGTTCGTGACGCCAGAAGTTGAAGTGTACTGCCCCGTTCTCGGCAGCCGAGCTGCTTGGATCCAGTCTTTCTGTGGGTGGCTCGAGGGTCTCCAGACCCGGGGGTCTCGCGGTCACTTCAAGTTAAAAGAGGGGTGATGGGATGGTGGATGTATGATGTATATGTACGGGCTGTGCCGTACGGAGTTTGTGACGCCACGCACGGTATGTGGTGATGTTGTACACTACCGCTGCAGTTACGGGGCACCTGGGGGAGATGTTGTGCAGCAAGTTGTTAACCCCTCTGTGGGCAGGGATGGTGGCCCCGGGACCCGTTGGGGTTTGGTGGTGTAGGGAGATGGGCGACCGCAGGGTGCTGGTGTACTCACTATTAGAAAACACATGAGTCTCTGGTAAACCAAGGTGATGGTGGTCGGTCCCCGCAGCCTGCTGCTTTCAGGTTCCCCCACCCGGTTGGTGGTCTCTGTCTTTCTCCTGCACTTGTTTTAAAATGGTGGACTGCCTGTGCTTGCAACTTCAGGAGTCCGCTCCCGGCTGGATGTGGCCTAAGGAGCCCTTGCCCGCAGACGCTGGCCCATGGGATCTCTGAGCCCTGGCGGTGGCCTTCTATCCCCCTCGGTGGGCTGTTGTCTTCTATCGGGACTTTGGGTGGGACAGGACCTCTAGTCCTGGCCTCAATCGGGGAATTAACCAGTTCCAGTAGCTTCTGGACTTGGCTTCAGGGTCCAAGTACCCCCCTGTGTGCTCCGGTTTCCGAGTCGGTTCCCCGGGTCGGTACCAGCGGGCCACTACCCTGTCCCGGTCCACCTCGGTTCCACCGAGCCGTCTTCCAGGCTCCTGCAGACGGAGACCGCTGTCTGCCTCCTAGCCAAAGGCACCAGGGCTCCTACCCTGGTACCTGTCAGTTTGCCTCAGGCCCAGACACAGGCCTGACCTCCACTCTCCTTGAACTCTACAACTGATCTGTCTGAACTCAACTTTTCCCCGCCCCGGGCTGTCTAAGACTCCTCGGTGGGTGTCTTCCAACCGCCTGGCTCCGCCTCCTGGTGTGTCTATCAAGCCCTGTGGGGGTGACTAGGGTTTTAAGGTTGGCTGTGTGTTACCTGTGAGGGAAGGGTGTAATGCGGGGCCCTATTTGTGACTACCTGGCCCGGCCAGGGCGTCCCAATATCATGATCACTAGAGATGGGCCTCCCCTCTAGTGTTCAAGTTCGGTTTGGTTCATCGAACGGCGGTTGTGTTCGTCGAATATTCGACGAACACCTTCGGACCCCATTGAAAACAATGGCAGGCAAACACAAACACATACAAACACGTAGAAAACACAAAAATAAGGTTCAGCTTACCAGCGTAGAAGCCACAGGACAAATCAGGAGGTGCACGGATCAATCCAGATGAGCCAGTTCTGGTATGAAGTACGTATACACAGAGTAAACTCCTTCTATGGTGTCCAAAAGTGAAACTACTCAGAAGTCCTTATAGGGCAAGGACATGTGACATACACAGCCAATGACACATGCCCCTGCTTGCGTGCAAAAAATGCACTTCGCTGTGTGTGTGTGTGTGTGTGTGTGTGTGTGTGTGTGTGTGTGTGTGATTGGCTGATAGCCTGCACTGCCCCCACTGTACGCGCGGCTAGGGAAAAAAATGGAGATCACCATTATTTCAGGAACCCCCCGCACACTATACATTGAATTTGGATATTATTATTAACATTGCGCACATTGCGTAGTGTCCATGCGTATAATTCTGCAGCAATTTGGCAGCGCATGTGAATGTATTGTGACTGCAGAATTGATGCAGAATGTATGTGCGCTGGATGCTTGCTCTGCCATTCAGCTCGGCTCCATGCCCGCTGACAGCAGTCAGACAGTCGCGCAATGAGAATGAACTCGGATGAACTTCACCCGACTTCATTGTCATCCTGCGGCTCTGTCTGTGTCACAGCCTGATTTGCGGTCACCGGTGAAGGACGCACCGGTGACCGCAAATCCCCTGAGTGACTGAAGTGAGCCGCGATCAGCATTGCCGTCACTGCAGTTACCGGCCTCCATCATCACCGCACATACCGGCCCCCATCATCCCCGCACACACCGGCCCCCGTCATCCCCACACACACCGGCCTCCATCATCGCCTCACACAATGCCCCCGTCATCCCCGCACACACCAGCCTCCATTATCCCCGCACACACCAGCCTCCATCATCCCCGCACACAACGCCCCTGTCATCCCCGCACACACCAGCCTCCATCATCCCCGCACACAACGCCCCCGTCATCCCCGCACACACCGGCCTCCATCATTCCCGCACACACCGGCCCCCGTCATCCCCGCACACACCGGACCTCGTCATCCCTGCACACACCGGCCTCCGTCATGCAAGCACACACCGGCCTCCATCATCCCCGCACACACCAACACTACGTGAGTGAAGTCTCCGGTGACAGCGCGGCTCACTTCAGTTGCTGCGTGGAGCTGACACAGAGCTGTCGTGTTCTATGTCGATCCCTGTCAGCTTCATGTCAGAGAACAATAGAGAAAGGTGTTTATGCCACGCTATTCACCAGGAAGGAGGACAGGAAGATGATCAATGTTCCTTTATTGTAGCTTTTGTCTACGCGCTTCAGGAGCTCTGCTCCCTTCATCAGAGCTCCTGAAACGCGTAGATAAAAAATCTACAATAAAGGAACATTGATCATCTTCCTGTCCTCCTTCCTAGTGAATAGCACGGCATACACCCCTTTCTCTATTGTTCTCTGTTATCAACCACGAGGCTGCAGTAGATTTCATCTCAACAACATAAGCTTTTTCAGGGGTTTTAACTGACACATTTCCTTGAGGTGAGTGCATTTCTTTTAATTTTTCCCCGGATATATACCAGGTAAGACCCTATTGCGCTTCCTTTCTCCACAGCTTTACCTCATGTCAGCTTCATGTAGCAGAGCTGAAAGCGTCGTGTGGATTACTTCGGACCTGGATGGGTGTTTGGGGATTAATAAAGTGATAAATGAGGGTTTTTTTTGTCTCTTATTCCAAATAAAGGATTTTTTCTTGTGTGTGTTTATTTACTTTCACTACAGATTAATCATGGAAGGTATCTCGGGAAGACGCCTGCCATGATTAACCTAGGACTTAGTGGAGGCTATAAGCTGCCATTTAACTCCTTATTACCTCGATTGCCACTGCATCAGGGCAATTCGGGATGAGCCGGGTAGAGTCCTGGGACTGTCGCATCTAATGGATGTGGCAATTACGGGCGACTGCTGGCTGATATTGTTAGGGTGGCGTTCCCCATCCTGACAATACCAGCCTCCAGCCATGTGGCTTTACCTTGGCTGGTATCAAAATTGGAGGGACCACAGTTTTTTTTTTTTTTAATTATTTATTTATTTTACTGCACGATATAGACCCGCCCACCGGCAGCTGTGATTGGTTGCAGTGAGACAGCTGTCACTCAACGTGCAGGCGTGTCTGACTGCAACCAATCATGGGCGCCGGTGGGCAGGGAAAGCAGGAAATATGAGATTGAATAATGAGCGGCAGCCATTTTCAAAAGAGGAAAAGCCGCCAGTGCTTTGTGACAGCCGTGGTGAGTAGGAAAGAGAGATGGATTGTGCTGGGGACGCAGGACGCATGCAAATACGCAACGTGCGCACATAGCCTTACTGTGAAAAGTCACGCTTTTGGTGATCAAACCATTATCGAACGTTAACTCAAACTGTCGAACGTGAAGCAAATCGTTCGAGTTCGTCGAACGACTCAAACATCGCACAAAACAACTCGAATTTGAAATTGGCGAATTGTTCGATTCCAACACCGCTCATCTCTAATGATAACTAAAGATTGTGGCATATAGAAGATCGCAAAGAGTTAACATCATCAGGACCTGATCCAGTCAGAAATACCATTCTGCACCGGAAACCTGGTGATTGCGGCACGCAGGGAGGTACGATTCTCTTCTGACCTCTGACCGTTTAAAAATGTTGGCGCAGCACAGAGCCCAGCAAGCGCCACGGTTTATTTACCATAAAATGCATACAGCTGCATAGTGAAAAGCCAAAAATGAACAAGGGAAAATATGGCACTGCATTACTGCAAAAGAGAGATATTTAGTTTATGTATTGGCCAATGCATGTAAGCCTGGAAACCAACGGCAAGGAACCTAACTTAAATGCCACTATCTAGGTTAAAAACATCCGTGTCTGGGCAAAATGCCACTATTTGGACTACAAACCTCCATGTAAGGTTTATTTACCATCGGCAGTCGGGATGAAGTTAATATTTGAACAGTTAGATCCTTCTCTTTTTCAATATATTTTGTTTGGGGAGACATTCATATTAGATGGTTTGCCAATACCACTGAAGTAGATTGTCTAATTTGTATGGCCAGGGTCGGACTGGGGTATCTGAGGCCCACAGGGGGAATTGACTCTAGAAACCCACCCTACAGCGATATGCAAATACCTGTAAGCCATTATCCCCATTATAGTGAGGCGTCAGCTGTAAAATACAGGAGGCTCCTGCACATCTGCTGTGCACAAACCATAACTAGGATCAATAATTATTGTAGTTTGCATTAAGTCCCCTTTCACATTGCGTTTCAGTGGCTCCGTCAGAGCATACGTCCGAAACTCGTTTTTCTGCTGCGTCTGGGCATCCGCGTGCAAAAAGCTTATAAACCGAAAAAGGTGAAAGACAGAGCATACGCTTGCTCTGTCTGCTGCATTATAGTCAATGGCCCTGTCGGTGTATATGTGCCATTCCCACGCCAGCAGTTGGGGCTGCTCGAATCCAGACCGCAGTGTGGCTTGAGGGATTCTCCGGACCCGGGTGTCGCGCGGACACTTCGAATAAAAGGGGACGTGTATATATACGGGGATTGTTGTAATCACTTGGTGACGCCACCCATGGTGTGTGGTGAGATGTAGCACCACCGCTGCTGTTGGGGAGCATTCGGGGGCGATGGGATAGCAGCCGGATATTAATCCCTCCGTGGGTAGGGATGGATGCCCCGGGGCCCAGTGTCTCTGTGCTGAGGATGGTGATTGCAGGGGCCGGCGCGCCCGGTCAGACCGGGGAATGTCAGTGTACTCACAGTCAATGAATCACGCAAGTCCAATGGTAAACCAAGGTGCTGGTGGCCGGCCGCCTCTGTGCACGGTTTCCGGGTTGGTTCTCCGGTGTCGGTACCGGTGGGCTCCTACCCTGTCCCAGTCCCCCTCGGATCTCCGGCAGCCGTCATCCCATCTCCTGACAGACACGGACCACCGTCTGCCACCTAGCCAGTACGCCGGGGCTCCAACAACGACGCCTTTCCTCTCTGGCTTCACTTGAACTTGACTTTCTCCTCACTCCTCTGAACTACCACCTCAATAGAAAACTGAAACTACTCTTTTTCCCGCCTTGGGTTCTCTAGACCCCTAGGTGGGTGTTTCCTTTCTGCCTTGTCCCGCCCACTGGTGTGCCTTTCCTACCCTGGGGGGGTGACTAGGGTTTTGTTGGTTCTGATGTAACCCTGTGAGGGATGGTGTTATGTGGGGGCCTAATGTGTGTGCGACACCTGGTGGCGCCAGGGTGTCACATTCCCCCTTGGTTTAATACAGACTGTCCGCGGGTTGTCCTACCACCAACGTTTATTTTTTTCTGCAACTGCAACCGGGAAGAAAAGTAAAACATGGTATAAAACATTAAAACATTTCTTCCCTTTATGGGAGCAACACTTCTTAAACGTTGCAAAACTGACCACTTTCTCACTGCACCTGCCACCCAAGAAAACCGTGTGGGTGTCACCCAAAAACAGTTCTGGGTGACACCCACACGGGCCAGGTAAAAAGTTCCTTACCCAGCAGTTCTTGTCACGGGTCCCTTGGTCCAGAGACCCCTGCCCTGGCCTGGAGGTTAGTCACTGGTTTCAGTAGTGACTGGGCCTCGGCCTACTCTACCGCAGGCCCTTCCTCCAATCAGCCTCTCTAGAGGCCATGCCGGTGCATAGAAAGGAAGTGGATCGGGTTTATTTACAAGGCCCAAAAGTTTTTGAGTTGGCCTGCCAGTTCTCAGCCTTGGTCCATGATTAAAACTGTGGAATTTTTATCGGGGTAAACAACAACTGTGGAAGCCAGGAAACCGCTACCTTACTCTCTTTCTGTAGATGGAGATGGTGTAGGGGGGTGGAGACACAGCTGCCCATCAATCTTCACCCACTTTTTCACATCCAGGGCGAACATCCCCCTTTCTCTGCAGTGCCAGGTGTACGAGACCATGTCTCCGGGCTCCAGGTCTCGATCTGGGTGTCCTGTGGGCAGGTGAGGGGCTACATCCCTCCGGGACACAAATATTTCGGTATCCATGCCCGGCTCATATATGAACCCCAATCCCTTTTGTGAGTTAAAATGGCGGACCTGCCCACCGTAAATCAGGCCCCGCACACGGAAGGTGGATTGCCGGAGGTGGTCTTTCTCTTGATATGTCTGGAACAACACCTTCGCAGCTATCTCCTTTTTAAGCTGCCTCTGTTGCTGCTCCCAGTATAGAGCGCGGTCTTCGGACTCCTCCCCCTGCTCGGGAGCTCGGCTCATGCGGACAACATCACTGCCGGCTACGACCGGCTTCACTATTGGTTGAGGGTTCTGCTCCACAGTAGCCTGCTCTGCTTCTGCTCCCCTGCAGGTATATCCCGGCTGTCCCACAGCCGGGACCGGGTACGGGTCGGCAGTCTGGGTCATTGCTGCAGCTGACGCGGCCGCGCGGGCTGCCGGGACCGGTGTTGTCATCTTAGGCACGGCCGGGCTCGAGGCTGGTGTTGTCATGTTAGGCACGGCCGGGCTCGGGGCTGGAGGGGATGTCTTCCGGGCTTTGGTCCGGCGCAGGGCTGGTACTGGTGCCGGAGCGGTGCGTGCTCGTGGCCCAAGGTCCCCATTCCTCGCAGGTAGATGCTATGGGTTCCGCTGCCGTGGCTTGGGGCAGCGGACCGATTGGGGCACTAGCTGCAGATGTGGGCGGCGAGGGAGGTGACGTGGCGGATGGGGGCAGACCGAGCTCCTAAGCCGGTTGGGCCGGTTCCGGTGGAACATAGGGGCGTGGGTTGCTTACCCGCTCCTCCGAGGCCATCTCGTCTTCGCGTGCCCGAACGATTGCAGCCAAGTTTCCCATCTCGGCCGTCCATCTGGCCAGCAGGTAGTTGGCCTGGGCCTGGATTTTGAGGCACATCCGTGTAGTCTGGGCTTCCACCCAGTCAGCAGTCCAGGGAGAAGGCTCCTTCTTTGTCAGGTTGCCGGAACAGTGAGACATCCTCTCTTGATGGTGTCCAAAAATGGAAGATGGCAGAGTCCTGGTATCCCTGCCTCTTATCTGCTCGGGTCACATGCCGCAGTTTTCGCCCTCCCCCTGGTTGTTTGGGAGCAGTCTCTTTTGCGTCTCATTGGTTTCTTTTTCTCCTCTGGTCTCGGGAGTCACCAGCTTCCGCTCGCGTTCCCAGGGGGCGGGGCTTCCTCTTCGCGCCCTTTCTCGGGGAGGAAAACGCTGAGTTGTCATTTTTCACGCTCAAAAATGGCGGCAAAATGGAGGGTTTTCAAAATGTTTACAGCGGAGCACCGCTGAGAGTCCAGAACAAGGCGCACTTCCACCAGGTAGGTGGATGGGTTACAATCCTGTTTGTGACGCCAAGTTTCGAGGTATGCCGCCCCCACACCAGCAGTCGGGCCTGCTCGGATCCGGATCCGCACTGTGGCTCGAGGGATTCTCCGGACCCGGGGGTCGTGCGGACACTTCGAATAAAAGGGGACGTATATATACGGGGATTATTGTAATCACTTGGTGACGTAACACACGGTGTGTGGTGAGATGTAGCACCACCGCTGCTGTTGGGGAGCACCCGGGGGCGATGGGATAGCAGCCAGATATTAACCCCTCCGTGGGTAGGGATGGATACCCTGGGGCCCAGTGTCTCTGTGCTGAGGATGGTGATTGCAGGGGCAGTCAGACCGGGGAATGTCAGTGTACTCACAGTCAATTAATCACGCAAGTCCAAGGTGCTGGTAGCCGGCCGCCGTGGCCGGGTGTATTCTGGTCACTCACCCGGGGTGATGGTCTGTGTCACTTTCCTCTGCACTGCTCATAGTTCTCCTTGGACTTCTCGGTATAGAACACGGGAGTCCGCTCCCAGAACTATAGGTGGGAGCCTTGCCCACAGACGCTGACCCGTGGGATCTAAAGGGGCACTGGCGGATGCCCTATCCCTCTCGTTGGGCTGCTGGTCTACTTTTGGGACTTTGGGTGGGACAGGACCTGTAATCCTGTCCTCAACTGGTTAATTAATAAAGTCGGTGGGTCCGATCTCTGCTTCAGGGTCCAGGTACCCCCTCTGTGCAAGGTTTCCGGGTCGGTTCTCCGGTGTCGGTACCGGCGGGCTCCTACCCTGTCCCGATCCACCTCGGATCTCCGGCAGCCGTCTTCCCATCTCCTGGCAGACACGGACCACCATCTGCCACCTAGCCAGTACGCCGGGGCTCCAACCCCGACGCCTTTCCTCTCTGGCTTCACTTGAACTTGACTTTCTCCTCACTCCTCTGAACTACCACCTCAAACAGAAAACTGAAACTACTCTTTTTCCCGCCCCAGGTTCTCTAGACACCATGACCAGACTACAAATTACCACCACGTGATGACGACTCATACCACATACAAGGAACAAATACTGCCACACGATGACCCGACAATATATTCTAACCGCATAATGACTAAATAATACCTTATATAAGGGACAAATTCTGCTACACCCTGGTCGGACTACATATGAAGCACTTTTGTTTTCAGCTGTTTAGACATTAATAGCTGTTTGAGCTTTTAAGAGGGCACACCAAATTTACACTGTTAGGTTATATGCACACATTGCTTAATTGTGCCTTTTTTGGCAGGTAATACACAGCAGAAAAAAAATAGCATTTTTTTATTGCGGTTGCGCTTTTTTCATATGTGTTTTTCCATTTGTTTTTTCACATGGCGATCACGGGGGTTCAAGTGATTACTGCCAGTTCTCTGGCTGATATTACAGCTGGGACCCAGCTCTCACTGCCAAGAGCGGTGCCCGCACTGCTCCCAGCAGTTTAACCCCCTGAATGCTGCGATCAAAGCATTCAGGAGGCAGGGAGAGGGATCGTTTACCTTTCCCTGGTGATCGGGTCCTTGTAATGCTATCACAGGGACTCGATCGCTGCCATGGCAACCTTGGGTTGTCAGCATGACGATCCCAAGTTACTGAGCTACGAAGAGCCTCACACACCATGCTGAATGCATATTTTGTGAGACAAAGTGCCAGTGCTGCTAGTGCAGCACTGACAGATGTAATCCACTGTAGTGATAAAGCATTGCAGTGGATCAGTGATTAGACAGGAAAAAAATGCAGAAAGAATTGACATGCAGCTTCTTTCTTCAGCAACAAAACCTGCAAGGAAAAAAAGAAGCAGCATGTGCACAGCAAGTCAGGATTCTCATAGACTTTGCTGGCATGCATTTTTCCTTGCAGTATTGATTAAAATCTGCAAGGAAAAAAGCAACGTGTGCACAGAGCCTTATACAAGCTGTACACTGACTACTTTACATTGGATCATATCATCAGTGCTGTTCCATAAAAAGACGTAATAATAACATATTTACAAAAATGTGAGGGGTGTACTCATTTTTGTGATATACTGTAGATGTTTTTTCAAATTCCTAAATCTTATTTTATCTTTATAGCCGAGATGATCTGAAATTATGCTGTAATAATTACTCAAAACATACTTGAGGAGATTTGCCTATGGTTAATAAAACAACAAACATAATTCTTCAAAATCTATAGAGTAACTTCAAACACCATATGCTAGAAACGCAGCATGGATCATATACAGCTGTTAGACGTTATCAGATTGTCCTCGGAGAATGACTTCCTCTTGTCTGAGGAATAAATTACCCTCTAGAATATGAGATATAGAAAGAAGTGCAACGCTGTAGTTATATGACAAATAAATAGCATCACTAACTTCACACAGGAAGGAAGGCCTGTGTTTGCTTTCATTCTGCAATTAAACACAATGGTGAGAGCTTACAAGGTTTTGTTTTTCCAAGAGTTTGTCCGGTGACTATAATGAGCAGACTTTCTAAATCACAATGGATGAGCAACAATAATTTTAGGCCAAAATTAAATACAATAGAGATTGTTATAAAAAAACGAGTGGAAGTTAAAAAGTTAATCTGCTCACATAGCTGCTTTCAGATTTATTTAAGGAGAAAGCCCCAAATGTAGAGAAAATACTTCATAATCTCTCGGTTTGTTTCCATTTAGGAAAGTGGGACAATTTTTTTCTCAGCAGCTATTACTCATTGAGATTCATTTACAGGACAATTTACAGTGTTCCAAGGTATAAAATGGTAATTGATAGGCGAATTCGCAGATATCCGGGATCAGCGGGACTAACCGGATTTGAAAAAAACCCAAATGGTTCCGGCCCAGAATTGATACCGGATATGTAGCCAGACACCTGTCCCCATATAAGTCTATGGAGACCACAATCCTGCACTTAAAACTGGTGGTAGAAAGGATAGGCGGATTAGAGCAAGTACGTTATACTTACTGAGTCTCTAACAGGGGCTGCTCATTATCACTCATGCATATTCACTGCTTCCCTCACCCACCAGCAGTCCTGACGTCTGTGAATGGTTGCAGTAAGACAGCGCCCCAGCCTGTGTGATAGCGTGTCGTACTGCTTACAATCACAGACCCTGTCTGCGGGTCACTGTAGATTGGTGTAAAAAAAAATAAAAAAGAAAAATTGTTGTAGGGTCCCCCCATATTATGATAACCAGCACAGATAAAGCATACGGCTACAGGCTCCAGCCCCCAGCCATGTGCTTATCTTGGCTGTGTATCAAAATAAAAGGAACTGTATACAGGTCTTTTTAAATTACAGCATTTAAATAAATAATTTTTTTTTAAAAAAACGGCATGCAGTCCTCCTCAATTTTGATACCCAGCCATGATAAAGCCAACTGCTGGGGGCTGGTATTTTCAGGCTGGGGAGCATCCAAATTGGGCACATAAAAGCCTAAATATAGCAGCCTGCAGCCACCCAGAATTATTGCATCCATTAGATGCAACAATCTCAGAACTTTACCTAGCTCATCCCGATTACCCTGATGCAGTGGAAATCTGGGTAAGAAGGGGTAAAGAACAGACCTCAGCTGCCACTAAGCCGTAAATTAGTAATAGGAGGCGTCCATGAGACCCCCCCATTACTAATCTGTACGTGAAAAGAAATAAACACAAACACCCAAAAAATCCTTTATTTGAAATTAAATACAAAAAAAAACCCTCTTTCACCAGTTTATTAGCCCCAAAAGCACACAGGTCCAACATAATCCACACAAAGTCCCACGACGATTCAGTTCTGCTACATCTGAAGGCACAGTGTGCGGCCATAGAGCGTAACCACCAGCTGTGAGCTTCAAACAGAGAGTGAATGAACTGCACAAGGAGCGGTGACGTAACTTAGGTTATTTGGGGTCACTGCTGGAGGTTCCGACGGCCCTCCACCTGTGACTGTAGGTAACATGACCTCATTTAACTTCATTAAAGTCAGGTGTCAGCAGCTGTTCCTCCTTATCCTTCCTTAGTGGCAGTGGATTCCTTCTCTTCTCTCGCCTTGCGCCGAACTTGGAAGAGCAAGATAACCAGGTGCTGCCCTGAAAAGGTACTGGGTACCTATCATCAGGCAAGTCCATCCTCACTGTTACGGTTGCTGCGAGCACTGGAGACTATGTCCAGATTTCTTGCTACTGCACATGTGCGAGCGCTGGAGACTAAGTCCAGATTTCTTGCTACTGCACATGTGCGAGCGCTGGAGACTAAGTCCAGATTTCTTGCTACTGCACATGTGCGAGCGCCGGAGACTAAGTCCAATCTTGGAGCCATTGCACATGTGCGGGTGACATCATCGCTGACACGAGGTCACATGTCTCTGACACCTTCTATGCCGATTGGTCGCTGGTCATGTGCTTGTGACGTCTTGCTCGGTGATAGGCCAGCATGACGTCACTCCTGTCGTTCTGGCAGCGGATTGGCTCTGGTGTCCTCCATCTTGGATGAGGCACAGAGTCTATATAAGACCCTGACACACGCCGCATGGTGCTCAGTCCTCTTGGTTCATGCATATGAGTAGACGCTCTGTGCGCGTTCCTCTAGGCATTCCTCTGTCTATGCTAGGTGAGCGCTACCGGCAGGGTAGCGTTCTTATACCTTACAGCTTCGGCTGCTGTCCGTATCCTTACCTCTTAGGGGAGCGGACATAGGCAGGTGCCTGAGGCACATGGTCTGGCTGGGCCTTGTGATTCTACTCGTAGGTGGACGTTGCCGCTAGGGTAACGTTCCTTATACTGCGTCTGGCAGTTGTTCGTATCCTCGCACACTAGGGGAGCGAACAGAGGTAGGAGCTTTGTGCGGCTTACGCTGCTGTTCGTCTCTTTTGCACCACTAGAAGAGCGGACCTAGGCAGGTGCCATATCTAGTGGTTCGTGTCCTCGCACACTAGTGGAGCGAACGCAGGTAGGAGCTTTGTGCGGCTTATGCTGCTGTTCGTCTCTTTTGCACCACTAGAAGAGCGGACCTAGGTAGGTGCCATTTTGCACACATTGCCTTTGTCTCTGTGATTATTAACAGAGATCATTCCACACACCCTCCAAGTAAGGGAGGAATTGCTTTACTTACTTATTATATCCTTCTGTGAGTTAACAGAGGTATTGCACTCTGCCATAGTCTGCAGCAAAGTCTTTGCACGGTGGACCCTGACTGTCTGATACTCCTTTCGGTTATTATCAGACAGCCCCCCGTAACATTAGGACTGAGCCAAGGGTCTGGCAGTTATGGCAGAATATCAGCAGTTACACCGTTACATACAAGTACTTGAGTCACGGCTCAAGAGTATAGAGGATAAACCTCAGACCATGGTGACATCTGCACATGATCCTCGACTTGCTCTGCCAAACAGATATTCTGGCGATGCCAGATCATGTCGTGGTTTCATTAGTCAGTGTCAGATACACCTAGAGGTCAACTCTTCTCGCTTCTCTACGGAGAGGTCCAGAGTAGGCTTTATCATCTCCTTACTTCAGGACAAAGCCTTAGAATGGGCGACTCCCCTATGGGAGCGCTCTGATGTGGTTACTCTGAGACATCAAGACTTTCTTGATGCTCTTAAGGCGGTATTCATGGGTCCGCAGGTTACCCATGATGCGGCCCTGAGACTGTTAGATCTATCTCAGGGTTCGTTATCCACTAGTTCTTATGCCATTGCTTTTAGAACTCTGGTGGCAGAACTAGATTGGCCAGAGAAGGTGTTGATTCCTATCTTCTGGAGAGGGTTGGCAGGCTATGTCAAGGATGCCCTTGCTACTCGTGAGGTCCCTGCTTCTCTGGAGGACTTGATCACAGTAGCAACGAGGATCGATGTACGCCATAAGGAACGTAGACTCGAGGTCTCTTCCTCACGCCCTAAGCATCGGGCTATTCCAGTTGTTGAGGGTCCACTACCATCTTCCTCAGCATCTGAAACATCTCCCACTCCTATGGAGTTAGGTCATACGTTCTCCAGACTACGCAAGTCTGGTCCTCCTATATGTTACGTATGTCGTCAGGCTGGGCACTATGCCAACAAGTGTCCTAGTCGTCAGGGAAACTCCCTGGCCTAGTAACCATTAGAGGGGGGTTACTAGAGACGTCTTCTGCACCCTCTAAGTGTTGTATCCCAGGTCAGCTCTCGTTATCTGAGAATACATGGCCTATTATGGCTTTTGTGGATTCCGGAGCTGACGGGATTTTTGTGTCCTCAGGATTTGTAAAGGGACACAATATTCCCTCTATCATGTTAGAGGCGCCTATTCCTGTCCGTGTTGTTAATGGAACTATGTTGTCTGACTCCATTACATTGAGGACAGTTCCCTTGCGCCTTTCCCTGTCTCAGGGTCACATAGAGGAGATTTCTTTTCTTGTTTTGCCTGAGGGTATAGACGACGTCCTTCTGGGTCTTCCATGGCTTCGGACTCATGCTCCTCACATTGACTGGGAGTCTGACAGCATTATTAGTTGGGGTTCGAAATGTCAGTCCCGATGTCTTCCCTTACCACCTAAGGTCGTTGCGGTTGCATCAACTGATCTCTCTCCCATACCTACACCCTATTTGGATTTCGCTGACGTGTTCTCCAAACAGGGTGCTGAGGTTCTTCCACCCCATAGGCCGTATGACTGTGCCATAGACCTTATCCCAGGTTCGGTTCCACCTAAAGGCAGGGTTTACCCCCTGTCGATACCTGAGTCGGAGGCCATGTCGACCTATATAAGAGAGAGTTTAGAGAAGGGGTTCATTCGTAAGTCTGTCTCTCCCGCGGGAGCTGGGTTTTTCTTTGTTCGGAAGAAAGAGGGTGATTTGCGTCCCTGCATAGATTACAGGGGTCTCAACGCAATCACAATAAAGAACAAATACCCATTACCTTTAATTTCGGAGCTCTTTGACAGACTGAGAGGAGCTCAAGTTTTTACGAAGTTGGATCTGCGGGGTGCGTATAACTTGGTACGAATTCGAAAGGGTGACGAATGGAAGACCGCTTTTAACACCCGAGACGGTCACTATGAATACCTCGTCATGCCTTTTGGGTTATGTAATGCACCCGCAGTATTTCAGGACTTCGTAAACGATGTGTTCAGGGATTTACTGTTATCCTCTGTAGTGGTGTATCTGGACGACATCCTGATTTTTTCTCCTGATCTGGAGACTCATCGTCAGGATGTCGTTCGTGTCCTTTCCCGTTTAAGGGAGCACTCATTGTTTGCTAAACTCGAGAAATGTGTATTCGAGCAGTCCTCATTGCCTTTTTTGGGTTACATTATCTCACAAGAGGGTCTGGCTATGGATCCTGCGAAGCTCTCTGCTGTCCTGCAATGGTCCGAACCTCATTCCTTGAAGGCGGTGCAACGCTTCTTAGGATTCATAAATTATTACAGGCAGTTCATACCCCATTTTTCTACTTTGGTGGCCCCTTTGGTGGCCTTGACTAAGAAAGGTGCTAATCCCAAAGCCTGGTCTACTGAGACATCTCAGGCTTTTGAGGCAGTAAAAAGACACTTTTCAACTGCTCCCGTTCTTCAAAGACCCGATGAGAATAAGCCCTTCCTCTTAGAGGTTGATGCCTCTTCAGTGGGTGCTGGTGCGGTCTTGTATCAAAAGAACGGTGCAGGTAGAAAAAGGCCGTGTTTCTTCTTTGCTAAAACCTTTTCACCGGCAGAGAGAAACTATACCATTGGGGATAGGGAACTGCTCGCCTTGAGATTAGCCTTGGAGGAGTGGCGTCACTTGCTGGAAGGAGCGAAACATCCTTTCCAGGTCTATACAGACCATAAGAATCTGACGTACTTACAAACCGCTCAGCGTCTGAATCCTCGCCAAGCCCGCTGGTCCTTGTTTTTCTCCCGCTTTCACTTCTCCATCAACTATCTGTCTGGGAGTAAGAATAACAAGGCAGACGCCCTGTCTCGCTCTATGCTTTCTACCCAGGAAGAGATTGACGAACCTCGTCTTATCCTTCCCTCCAGGGTTTTTCATACGCTCTCCCCTGTGACGTTAGACCAAATCCCACCGGGCAAGACCTTTGTTCCGCCTGATCGACAGAATGATATACTGTCATGGGCCCACACCTCAAAGGTGGGTGGGCATTTTGGTATTAGGCGGACACGAGAGTTACTGGAGAGGTGGTATTGGTGGCCACACTTAGCCAGCCACGTCAAGAGATACGTCGGTTCCTGCTACTCGTGTGCTCGCAACCGTCCATTACGGCAGAGACCGGCTGGGCTCTTGCATCCTTTACCAGTGCCAGATAGACCATGGGAGGTGGTAGGCATGGACTTTGTGGGTGATCTTCCATGTTCACAGGGACATAGATTTGTGTGGGTCATTACGGACCATTTCTCCCGGATGGTTCATCTCGTACCGTTATCGAGAATCCCATCTTCCAGGGTACTAGCCAAACTATTCCTCAAGCATGTCTTTAGGCTTCACGGGATGCCAGATCGTATCATTTGTGATAGAGGCCCGCAATTTACTTCCCGTTTCTGGCGAGATCTTTGTAGCCTTCTGCAAATTGAGTTGAATCTCTCTTCGGCATACCATCCGGAGACTAATGGTTTGGTTGAACGTACCAATCAATCTATGATTATATACCTTCGACACTTTGTTGCTGAGAACCACGATAACTGGTCCTCCCTCCTACCCTGGGCAGAATTTGCTCTTAACAATTCGCTGGCTGAGGCCACTGGGCAGACACCGTTCGTACTCAATAATGGGCAACACCCTAGGGTACCGGTACCGTTTCCCGCTGCTGCACCTCCTCCTCTTGTGGCCGACTGGGCAACTAATGCCAGAGAGGTTTGGGATCGGACTCAAGAGTCGATCCAAGCAGCTAAGGACCGTATGAAGACGGTGTCCGATCGGTTTCGTCGCCCGGCTCCTGTCTTTTCTCCAGGGGACTTTGTGTGGCTCTCTGCAAAACACGTGAGACTTAGAGTGAGCTCTGTCAAATTTGCTCCTCGCTTCCTGGGTCCTTATGAGGTTCTTCGACAGGTAAATCCTGTAGTCTATCAATTGAAGTTACCTGTCCATCTTAGGATTCATGACAAATTCCATGTCTCACTGCTAAAGCCGGCTATTTTACCTCACGCTCGTGAAGTGCACTCTCCTGCCTCTGATTCCTCTCGCTCTAGCTATGAGGTACGAGCCATAGTTGGTTCTAAGATGGTTAGAGGGCGCAGGTTCTTCTTGATAGATTGGGAGGGCTATGGCCCGGAACATCGCTCTTGGGAGCCTGAGGAGGCTGTCCATGCTCCCGACTTAGTTGCCGATTACCTGCGTCGCCGGGAGGGGGGCCCTTGAGGGGGAGGTACTGTTACGGTTGCTGCGAGCACTGGAGACTATGTCCAGATTTCTTGCTACTGCACATGTGCGAGCGCTGGAGACTAAGTCCAGATTTCTTGCTACTGCACATGTGCGAGCGCTGGAGACTAAGTCCAGATTTCTTGCTACTGCACATGTGCGAGCGCCGGAGACTAAGTCCAATCTTGGAGCCATTGCACATGTGCGGGTGACATCATCGCTGACACGAGGTCACATGTCTCTGACACCTTCTATGCCGATTGGTCGCTGGTCATGTGCTTGTGACGTCTTGCTCGGTGATAGGCCAGCATGACGTCACTCCTGTCGTTCTGGCAGCGGATTGGCTCTGGTGTCCTCCATCTTGGATGAGGCACAGAGTCTATATAAGACCCTGACACACGCCGCATGGTGCTCAGTCCTCTTGGTTCATGCATATGAGTAGACGCTCTGTGCGCGTTCCTCTAGGCATTCCTCTGTCTATGCTAGGTGAGCGCTACCGGCAGGGTAGCGTTCTTATACCTTACAGCTTCGGCTGCTGTCCGTATCCTTACCTCTTAGGGGAGCGGACATAGGCAGGTGCCTGAGGCACATGGTCTGGCTGGGCCTTGTGATTCTACTCGTAGGTGGACGTTGCCGCTAGGGTAACGTTCCTTATACTGCGTCTGGCAGTTGTTCGTATCCTCGCACACTAGGGGAGCGAACAGAGGTAGGAGCTTTGTGCGGCTTACGCTGCTGTTCGTCTCTTTTGCACCACTAGAAGAGCGGACCTAGGCAGGTGCCATATCTAGTGGTTCGTGTCCTCGCACACTAGTGGAGCGAACGCAGGTAGGAGCTTTGTGCGGCTTATGCTGCTGTTCGTCTCTTTTGCACCACTAGAAGAGCGGACCTAGGTAGGTGCCATTTTGCACACATTGCCTTTGTCTCTGTGATTATTAACAGAGATCATTCCACACACCCTCCAAGTAAGGGAGGAATTGCTTTACTTACTTATTATATCCTTCTGTGAGTTAACAGAGGTATTGCACTCTGCCATAGTCTGCAGCAAAGTCTTTGCACGGTGGACCCTGACTGTCTGATACTCCTTTCGGTTATTATCAGACAGCCCCCCGTAACACTCACCATCAGAGGCTCTGGTGTAGACTGGGTAAGCACTTAGTCATGCACCTCTCTGAGTAAGCCTGATTCTGGGAACAGCAGGTGTACGTCCCTCTGTTCCCTCCATCACTGTACTGTGACAGCTGTCTAATCAGTATCTTTATATGTCACACCTGTAAGGTGAATGCATTATCTCAGCAAAGGAGAAGGGCTAACTAACATAGATGTAGACAACTTTAAAAATAATATTTGAGTGAAAAAGGTCTTTAGTGTACATAGACTTTTGTGTAAATAGAAAAAGTCTTAGAATTTGCAGTTGAGCTCATCAAAAATGGGAGCACGAACAAAAGTATTGTGTTTATATTTTTGTTCAATTGATATTAACCCATTAACGACCAATGACATACATAGCACGAATGGAATGATAACCTCAGTAAAGGTTCATTGGTACTTATGGGACTTATTGTGCAAAATGAGGAATTGAGACTTGTTAAATTAAAACAGGACACTGCTGAGGTTCATGATGCCCTCACTAAATATAATGATTCCTCTGATTTTGATAGACTACAATAAAACATGTCTGAGAATCTCAATAAGCTGGAAGGCAAGATTGTAAGAATGAAGAAGAGAAAATTCAGTCGGGAGTCTTTAAATTATAAAAACAAAATCAGATTTACTCATGGAGGAACCCAAGAAAAAGTAGGACTGGTTCTATTCTTAAATGTCAAGCTCATAGAGAGGAACGTACCCACAGTAAAGAATACTGAGACAAAACGAGTGTCTTTTTCCTCTTCTGAAAGAGACTCTACTGATTATGACTCTGATACTTCCCTTTCAGATCAATCTTGGGATGCCAACAGACCACTAAAGGTTTCAAAAAATGCAAAAGAAGGAGGAGAAGTAAACAAACGCACTGTGGATGGGCTCAGAAGGTACCCTCTGAGGCCAACTATCATTGTTAAGCGATCATCTTCATAGGGTCCTTGTTTTATCACCCACTGTTTGTCTGCAACACAGATGTTGGTTCTGGCTAAGGAACTTAATTCTGTCCCTAACCACAATTTTAACTTGTTTCAGACCATTCAGTATGTAAATAGGTTTGCATGATTACTTGCTGTTAAACGACATTTTGCCTATAATGATTCTAACAGTGCAGCATTTTCGGCCGATGCTGATCCCAAGGGTATCAATGAATTTTTAAATTTGTCCTTTAAAGAACAGCATGCTTTGATGTTTTTACAAGCATTGCTTAATACCAATACTAATGATTTTCCTCTGTCAATGATATTTCTGTCAAAATTAATAATCCATCTTATTACCATTACAATCCAGGGCTCCTGCCCTTGATTTGTTCCAAACCTTGGTTGAATGGGATCTTAAATCACTATATTAAAGTAATAAGTCACAACATACTAAAACCAATTTACGTAAAAAACAACATCTTGCTGTTACAACATTGCAAAACAACCGCGCATTTGTAGTTCGCCAATCCGACAAGAGTGGCTTTGTGGTAGTTATGAATGCAGCAACTAACCAAGTGTCATCTATATAGCCCGACACCAAAAAAATATAAACGTCTTTGTTCAGATCCAACTACAATCTTTAAAAATGAACATTCAGCATGTTTGCATGAGGGAGTGATTTTAGGTGTTTTTTTTTTTTTAAAAAAAAAGAAAGGTATTACTTACCTTTACATCCCATTCTTCCCATCTCCCTAGAATCCACAAGACTGTATTACCACCCACTTTGTTCCCCATTATATTGAGCATTGGATCCTTTAATGAAAAATTGGGAGAATGGTTGGATGAACATCTCCAACCTTTGGTAGCTAGAATACTGACTAACTGAGACACAGCAGTAGTGTATTGCAGGTTTTTGACAAATTCCATTGGACACAAGGTTTTTTTCTTCATTTTCTGTGATGCGATGAGTTTGTATTCTATTATGCCACACCAGCTTGCCATAAAAGCTCTGTTTCCATCTTAATAACTATAGCCTATATTCTTCAAGGGTGAAACAATTCATTGTGACCGCTGTACAATACTTATTAAGTTAATTTTTTTTCATTTTATTCAGCTTTTTATCTACAAGTTGAAGGATCCCTGATGGGCTCCAAATTTTCACCTTCTTTAATTATTTTGTATATGGCATTTTTTTCTCACTTGTCATCCATACAGTTAGGTCCAGAAATATTTGGACAGTGACACAAGTTTTGTTATTTTAGCTGTTTACAAAAACATGTTCAGAAATACAATTATATATATAATATGGGCTGAAAGTGCACACTCCCAGCTGCAATATGAGAGTTTTCACATCCAAATCGGAGAAAGGGTTTAGGAATCATAGCTCTGTAATGCATAGCCTCCTCTTTTTCAAGGGACCAAAAGTAATTGGACAATGGACTCTAAGGGCTGCAATTAACTCTGAAGGCGTCTCCCTCGTTAACCTGTAATCAATGAAGTAGTTAAAAGGTCTGGGGTTGATTACAGGTGTGTGGTTTTGCATTTGGAAGCTGTTGCTGTGACCAGACATCATGCGGTCTAAGGAACTCTCAATTGAGGTGAAGCAGAACATCCTGAGGCTGAAAAAAAAGAAAAAATCCATCAGAGAGATAGCAGACATGCTTGGAGTAGCAAAATCAACAGTCGGGTACATTCTGAGAAAAAAGGAATTGACTGGTGAGCTTGGGAACTCAAAAAGGCCTGGCCGTCCACGGATGACAACAGTGGTGGATGATCGCCGCATACTTTCTTTGGTGAAGAAGAACCCGTTCACAACATCAACTGAAGTCCAGAACACTCTCAGTGAAGTAGGTGTATCTGTCTCTAAGTCAACAGTAAAGAGAAGACTCCATGAAAGTAAATACAAAGGGTTCACATCTAGAAGCAAACCATTCATCAATTCCAAAAATAGACGGGCCAGAGTTAAATTTGCTGAAAAACACCTCATGAAGTCAGCTCAGTTCTGGAAAAGTATTCTATGGACAGATGAGACAAAGATCAACCTGTACCAGAATGATGGGAAGAAAAAAGTTTGGAGAAGAAAGGGAACGGCACATGATCCAAGGCACACCACATCCTCTGTAAAACATGGTGGAGGCAACGTGATGGCATGGGCATGCATGGCTTTCAATGGCACTGGGTCACTTGTGTTTATTGATGACATAACAGCAGACAAGAGTAGCCGGATGAATTCTGAAGTGTACCGGGATATACTTTCAGCCCAGATTCAGCCAAATGCCGCAAATTTGATCGGACGGCGCTTCATAGTACAGATGGACAATGACCCCAAGCATACAGCCAAAGCTACCCAGGAGTTCATGAGTGCAAAAAAGTGGAACATTCTGCAATGGCCAAGTCAATCACCAGATCTTAACCCAATTGAGCATGCATTTCACTTGCTCAAATCCAGACTTAAGATGGAAAGACCCACAAACAAGCAAGACCTGAAGGCTGCGGCTGTAAAGGCCTGGCAAAGCATTAAGAAGGAGGAAACCCAGCGTTTGGTGATGTCCATGGGTTCCAGACTTAAGGCAGTGATTGCCTCCAAAGGATTCGCAACAAAATATTGAAAATAAAAATATTTTGTTTGGGTTTGGTTTATTTGTCCAATTATTTTTGACCTCCTAAAATGTGGAGTGTTTGTAAAGAAATGTGTACAATTCCTACAATTTCTATCAGATATTTTTGTTCAAACCTTCAAATTAAACGTTACAATCTGCACTTGAATTCTGTTGTAGAGGTTTCATTTCAAATCCAATGTGGTGGCATGCAGAGCCCAACTTGCGAAAATTGTGTCACTGTCCAAATATTTCTGGACCTAACTGTATACTGACAGTGTGCTGTCCGTTTTTTTCTACATAGGTACATAGTTACTTAGGTTGAAAAAAAGACCTAGGTCCATCTAGTTCAACCTTCCTCCATCAATTCTACATTTGGTCACAAAGTCATTTATAACCAACAATGTTGTGTGTACTGAGGAAATCATCCAGCCCTTTTTTAAAAGTTGTTATAGTATCTGCCATTACTACCTCTTGTGGTAGGGCATGCCACAGTCTGACTGCTCTAACTGTAAAGAACCCTTTCCTATTTAGCTGCCGGAATCGCTTTTCTTCCACTCGCAGTGTATGCCCCCTGGTCCTTAGTATTGTCTTTGCAAGAAATAAGTCATGTGCCAGTCCTTTGTATTGACCACACATATATTTATACATATAAATGAGATCTCCTCTGAGACGTCTTTTTTCTAAGCTAAACACATCTAACTTTTTCAACCTGTCATCATATGGGAGGCCTTCCATCCCTTGTAGTAGTCTAGTTAGTCGCCTTTGAACTGACTCTAACTTCTGAATGTCCTTTTTAAAATGTGAAGCCCAAAACTGGATCCCATATTCCAGATGTGGCCTTACAAGGGATTTATAGAGGGGTAACAATACGTTGGGATCACGGGATCTAATCTCTCTTTTTATACACCCTAAAATCTTGTTTGCTTTAATAATAATAATAATAATAATAATAATAAGTTTTATTTCTATAGCGCCAACATAGCAGCTGCTGCTTGACATTGAGTGCTGCTGCTCAGCTTATTTGTAATGAGAATACCCAAGTCCTTCTCCTGTTCTGTAGTCCCAAGTTTACTTCCATTTAATGTATATGCAATTATAGGATTACTCCGTCCTAGGTACATTACTTTACATTAAATCTCATTTGCCAAGTATCTGCCCATTCTGACATCTTATCCGGATCTTTTTGTAATATTGTACTATCACGGTCAGTTTTTAATATCCTACATAGTTTGGTGTCATCAGCAAAGACTGACACTTTACTATCTATCCCATCCACAAGGTCATTAATAAAGAGATTAAAAATAATCGGTCCTAGTACAGATCCCTGAGGCACCCCACTGCTGACTATAGCCCATTTAGAGAATGTACCATTTATGACTACTCTTTGTTTCCTATCTTTTAGCCAATTCCTTACCCAGTTGCATATAGTTTCCCCTAGTAATTGCTTCTGGAGCTTTAGTATAAGGCTATTATGTGGTACAGTATCCAATGCCTTTGCAAAGTCCAAATAAATCACATCAGCCGCATTACCAATATCCAGGTTTGCAGTATAACAGCACTGTAGGAAATGCTAAGCAGCAAACACAATTACAGATACAGATACAATAAATTGCAAGCACAAAACAGATGGAAATCAAAAAATATTGATTCTGTAAAGCATAGATGGAAGTATACCAATCCACAGCAAGTCCCAGGTGTAGGACAGAATATCCATCATTAAGGAGGAAACCAATGTGTATCGCTGCCCTAGTGGCAGCTTCCTCAGGGAAAAATACCCCATCTGATTTCCATCTGTTTTGTGCTTGCAATTTATTGTATCTGTAATTGTGTTTGCTGCTTAGCATTTCCTACAGCGCTGTTATTCTGCATGCAGCCATACTTGCTGCTTTATGTCATTGTCACTTTATATGCAGTTTTTTTGTGCGGCTTCATGCTTGCGATATTGCTGCTTTTTTGATGGTATATGGTGTACGTGTTTGGTACGTTTTTGCACGTACCGGCGGCATGGAGACACGTAGACCAATGCTACCCTATGGTAGCAGTCCCACACACGTAAAACCACAGGGAACGTGGGTCCGTGTCGTTTGTACATGTGTGCGTTTTCCCACATGCTCGACATGTCCATTTTTCGCCGGCATCACGTAGGCACGGACCCGCTAAAGTCAATGGGTCCATGCCTGCACGGACGGCACACGTAGCATGTCCGTGTGCTACACGTACCGCCCGTGTGCGTTTTTTAGTGAGCGATGTCGGTCAATCTATTTTCTAATTGGTTGTCAGTCAATTTACCTTTTTTTCTGTGGTTGTCAGTCAATATCCCTTTGTCAGTCGGTCTGTATTTCCCCCTGTCCATTACTTACCGATCCCCGATCACCAGCGCGACGAAGAACAGCTGTGCAAAAGATACGGCGACTTTAATTATTTTGAAAATGCCGGCCGCTCATTATTCAATCTACTATTCCCTGCTTGCCCCGCCCACCAGCGCCTATGATTGGTTGCATTGAGACACGCCCCCACGCTGAGTGATAACTGTCTCACTGCAACCAATCACAGCATCCGGCGTGTCTATATTGTGCAGTAAAATAAATAAATGATTAAAAACACGGCGTGCGGTTCCCCCCATTTTTGATACCAGCCATGGTAAAGTCACACAGCTGAAGGCTGGTATTCTCAGGATGGGCAGCCCCACGTTATGGGGAGCCCACCACCCTAACAATATCAGCCAGCGGCCGCCCAGAAAAGCCGCATCCATTAGATGCGACATTTCCGGGACTCTACCCGACTCTTCCCGAATTGCTCTGGTGCAGTGCAATTGGTGTAATAAGGAGTTAATGGCAGCAGCCCATAGCTGCCACTAAGTGCTAGGTTAATCATGACAACCGTCTCCCCAAGATAACTTCCATGTTTAACCTGTTATTAAAATTAAATAAACACACACATTCAAAAAATCCTTTATTTAGAATAATTAAAACAAACAAACACCCTCGTTCACCAATTTAATAAAACCAAAAAACCAATCCAGGTCCGCCGTAATCCATGGATGTCCCACGACGCTCTCAGCTCTGCTACATGAAGGTGACAGGAGCGGCCACACACAATGACCGCTCTCTATCACCTCCAAGCTGCAAATGAAGTGAGCCCCGTGATCACCAATGACGTCAGTCAGGTTACTCGCGGCCACCACTGGATCCTCCACCTGTGACTGTGAGTCACCCAAGTGACTGAAGTGAGCTGCGTGATCAGCGAAGAAGTCACAGGTGAGTTGTGGTGTCGGGTGGGTGACTCCAGCTAGCCGCGTGTAACCTGAGTGACGACAGCGCAAATGTCGCCGCTAACTTCAGTTACTCAGGGGGAGTAGCGGACACCGGTGATTCCATCACGGATGACTTCTTATCAGGACGCCACACACAGACAGAGCCGTGGTATGACAATGAAGTCAGGTGAGGTTCACCCGAGTTCATTCTCACCGCTCGTCTCGGTCTGTGTCGGCTGTCAGCGGGTATGTAGCAACGTCATTTTACAACACACACAGATCAACACATATGGACACCACACGGACATGAAACGTACGCAGACACAAACATTCCACACACACACACGACAAGCATACGCCATCACACGGATGTCACGCGTACCGGAGAAACGCCCATAAAAAACGGAACACGGACCCGAAAAACGGAACGTGAGACATGTACGTTTTTTATGCGGAAGTGTGTTTTAAGCCTTAGGTAGTATGAAATTTCTTTAAGGAGGAATTATGGGGTTTATTATGACTTATTGTATGCAAACCCCAGTATGTTCACTTTTTGAGTGTTTTAATTGTTTATAACATGATTTTTGGTGTTTTTTGTCAACAAAATATTTTCTATAAATATTTGGTGATCCCATTTGTTACATACCCTCTTTTTCTTTGTTTTGGCTTATGTTTTTAACACATATATAATAAAAATATTTATTTTAAGTATTTTTTTATCTTTTAGTCTAAAGGGTGCTTTACACGCTGCGACATCGCTAACAATATATCGTCAGGGTCACGTCGTTAGTGATGCACATCCAGTGCCGTTAGCGACATCGCAGTGTGACACCAAGGAGCGACGATCAACAATCGCAAAAACGTCAAAAATCGTTGATCGTTGACACATCGCTCCTTTTCATAATATCGTTTGTGGTGCATGCCGCTGGTTGTTCGTCATTCCTGCGGCGTCACACATCACTATGTGTGACGTCTCAGGAACGACGAACATCTCCTTACCTGCGTCCACTGGCAATGAGGAAGGAAGGAGGTGGGCGGCATGTTCCGGCCGCTCATCTCTGCCCCTCCTCTGCTATTGGGCGGCCGCTTAGTGACGCCGCAGTGACGTCGCTATGACGCCGAACGCACCTCCCCCTTGAAGGAGGGATTGTTTGGCGGTCACAGTGGCGTCGCTGAAAAGGTATGTGCATGTGACGCTGCCATAGCGATAATGTTCGCTACGACAGCGATCACCAAATGTCGCTCAAACGACGGGGGCGGGTGCTATCGCGCACGACATCGCTAGCTATCGCGCAGCGTGTAAATCCCCCTTTATTGGTTCTAGATGCTCATGGTCCCCTATTGATGCATTTTTGTCTAGTTTCTTTTCTGTGAGATAATCTCCTGGTTTGCGATGTTGCAACTAACTAGAATTCGACTATATGTTGCAGCGTTTCTTCATAGAGCATAAAGCAGTGATGGACTAAATCATCAAACTTGAGCATGGGTTACTTTGTAATCTGATATTAGCAGCTAATGTGGGATGCGTGTTGACTAATAGAGGCCTTTGAAGAGGTGTAAATTTGTCAGTAGGGACATGTGTGGAAACAGTAATCTGATTCCGCTAATATTTATCCTGGAAAAATCCCAGTGCATGTGTTGGTTGTCAATTCCAATGTATGCTCAGTAGATTCTTGTCACTGTGCAATATGTACTGTCACACTGCTCTCTCTCAGCAGTTTTGATCAGGAGGGACAAGTCAACAGTAGAGCGCACTGTCAGTGTGCTTTGTAAGATTACCCAGCGTGCAGAGGCCAGTGGTGGCCCTACAAGTGATGTCACTAGAGGGATGGCACTAGTCTCTGCATGCGGGTATTCCAACATTGTGCGCTGAAATTGAGATCTCCTGATGGCTCGTCACTTTTGATCAAGGCCAGCGGGACAGCGCAGTGTCACGAATCTACTGAGCATACATGAGAATTGACAACTGATGCATGTTCAGACTGCCACAAACCTTAATGCAGATGTCACTGATGATGCTTAGTTTCAGGGAGAGGATAGAGGCCATGCCATCAGCCTCTGCACCCTGATGAACCTTTGTTTGAGTATCCGACACATGTAGTGGTATTCTCAAAGCATCATCAAAGTAAGTAAAAAGTAAGAGTAAATAAAAAAATAAATAATGTACTTAGAATGAGTGTGAAAAGGATAGGGAGTTTTTAATTAAAGTAAATTGGAAAAAATATTAGATTATTACATCAAATAGGCATTTATTAAAATGAATTTATGTTTTGGACCACCCCTTAAACACTATCATGCTGCTCCTGCCGCAACCACTGCACAGCCTCACCAGCTATATACCTTCTGGATGACCCCTGTGTTTCATAGTGCTAGATTGTACTGATGTTTCCGGAGCAGCTGTTGCTGGCCCTAAACTGCCAAGCATCTCCTTGCCTGCCCTGTCTTAATTCTACCTTGCTGCTCCAGCTGCACAGCAACACCAGTCACACCGGCAGCTAAATAGGAAAGGGTTCTTTACAGTTAGAGCAGTCAGACTGTGGAATGCCCTACCACAAGAGGTAGTAATGGCAGATACTATAACAGCTTTTAAAAAATGGCTGGATGATTTCTTCAGTACACACAACATTGTCGGTTATAAATGACAAAATGTATAATTAGTGGAGGAAGGTTGAACTAGATGGACACAGGTCTTTTTTCAAACGATGTAAATATCTCCTGCCCACTGTTTTATAGTTAAAGGCATTACTACTGATGTTGAGAAATGTATTCTCATGGTTTTGTAACTTATAGAAACAGCTCTCAAAATAGAGTTAGTTTTTATGCATAACTCCCAACTTTTGAAGAACAGAAAGAGGGACAATTTCTGTGGCGCTCTGCACGCTCCATGGCAACTTTAGACCACTCCCCTAGCCACACACCCAAGCCACGCCCATTTGGCAGTGAGAGATGTTCAGCAGATGCCCCGGACTATTCATTCATTCATAACAGCCAGAACTTTCTCATATTTATATAAGCTTCACTTCACACATGTTGCTTTTTTGTGTTCATGTTCACATGTTGCATAAATCCTGTGTTTTTTTGCTTTCAGTGATTGTTTTGTTTTGTTTGTCTACTAGGCATTGCTCCCACCCGGCCAGAATCCTACTCCACACTGATGAGGGGCAATACCCCGAAACGGCTGTCTGTGGATGGATACCTGGCCTTGGTATTTCCCTTGTCATATCTTTAAACTTGTCAAAAAGTTGGATATTGACTAAAAGGGCCACTTAATATGGTGGTTATGGTGGTCTCCTAAAAAGATTCACCCCTTGGCTGGGCCCTTCCAGGAGGGATATCTGGCTGGTTTCTGTGTTGAGACTCCTAACAGAGGCTCCACGGACCTTTTTGATTTGCATATTTCCCAGGGGGCAATGTACCTAGGATTTCACTGTCTTGAGCGCCCTCGCTGGCTGTCGGCAGTGTTTTCTCTGGCTGGTCTCCCTGAGATCAGTGATTGTTTTGTTTTGTTGGTCTACTAGGCATTGCTCCCACCCGGCCAGAATCCTACTCCACACTGATGAGGGGCAATACACCGAAACGGCTGTCTGTGGATTGATACCTGGCCTTGGTATTTCCCTTGTCATATCTTTAAACTTGTCAAAAAGTTGGATATTGACTAAAAGGGCCACTTAATATGGTGGTTATGGTGGTCTCCTAAAAAGAGTCACCCCTTGGCTGGGCTCTTCCCGGAGGGATATCTGGCTGGTTTCTGTGTTGAGACTCCTAACAGAGGCTCCACGGACCTTTTTGATTTGCATATTTCCCAGGGGGCAATGTACCTAGGATTTCACTGTCTTGAGCGCCCTCGCTGGCTGCCGGCAGTGTTTTCTCTGGCTGGTCTCCCTGAGATCAGTGATTGTTTTGTTTTGTTGGTCTACTAGGCATTGCTCCCACCCGGCCAGAATCCTACTCCACACTGATGAGGGGCAATACACCGAAACGGCTGTCTGTGGATGGATACCTGGCCTTGGTATTTCCCTTGTCATATCTTTAAACTTGTCAAAACGTTGGATATTGACTAAAAGGGCCACTTAATATGGTGGTTATGGTGGTCTCCTAAAAAGAGTCACCCCTTGGCTGGGCTCTTCCCGGAGGGATATCTGGCTGGTTTCTATGTTGAGACTCCTAACAGAGGCTCCACAGACCTTTTTGATTTTCATATTTCCCAGGGGGCAATGTACCTAGGATTTCACTGTCTTGAGCGCCCTCGCTGGCTGCCGGCAGTGTTTTCTCTGGCTGGTCTCCCTGAGATCAGTGATTGTTTTGTTTTGTTGGTCTACTAGGCATTGCTCCCACCCAGCCAGAATCCTACTCCACACTGATGAGGGGCTATACCCCGAAACGGCTGTCTGTGGATGGTTACCTGGCCTTGGTATTTCCCTTGTCATATCTTTAAACTTGTCAAAAAGTTGGATATTGACTAAAAGGGACACTTAATATGGTGGTTATGGTGGTCTCCTAAAAAGAGTCACCCCTTGGCTGGGCTCTTCCCGGAGGGATATCTGGCTGGTTTCTGTGTTGAGACTCCTAACAGAGGCTCCACTGACCTTTTTGATTTGCAATCTGTGTTTGTTAGCGTTTTTATAGTACAGAAAAGCTTTGATTCTGCACTTAATAAAGTAACTGCAGTTTTCTCCTGTATTTTTGTAAGCTCCACATAGAAACCTCTAGAGAAAAAAAGCACCAAAATTGCAGAGTTCTGAGGCGTTTGTTCATGGAATCACATCCACTTTGCTTGGACATTTAAACACAGCAAAATGTGCAAAAAAACAGCAGAAAAAACACACAACATTTACGCTACATGTGATGTATATGCCCCCAGCCCCTCCTGTGATGTATTTGCCCCATTGTCTTCTGTAATGTGAGCAAGGATGGTTGACCTTAGGGAGATCAACATCCACCACTGCGGAGACACCATCACGTGTTTCTCAACGCAGTGATTCTAGAACAATGCCCCCTGGGAAATATTCAAAGCAAGAAGGCCTGCGGAGACACCATCACATGTTTCTCAACGCTGGCAGGAAACTAGCCAGGTCTTTCACCGGGAAGGAACAACCACGGGAAGGGCAGTCTCCAGTCAAGGAGACCACCTATGCCAAACATGGTATCCATCCACAGACAGCCGTTTCGGGGTATTTGCCCCTCATCAGTGTGGAGTAGGAATCTGGCTAGTGGGACATTGCCTAGTAAAAGACTATGTGAGCAAGGATGGTTGACCTTAGGGAGATCAACATCCACCACTGCGGAGACACCATCACGTGTTTCTCAACGCAGTGATTCTAGAACAATGCCCCCTGGGAAATATTCAAAGCAAGAAGGCCTGCGGAGACACCATCACATGTTTCTCAACGCTGGCAGGAAACTAGCCAGGTCTTTCACCAGGAAGGAACAACCACGGGAAGGGCAGTCTCCAGTCAAGGAGACCACCTATGCCAAACATGGTATCCATCCACAGACAGCCGTTTCGGGGTATTTGCCCCTCATCAGTGTGGAGTAGGAATCTGGCTAGTGGGACATTGCCTAGTAAATGCCCACTAGCCAGATTCCTACTCCACACTGATGAGGGGCAAATACCCCGAAACGGCTGTCTGTGGATGGATACCATGTTTGGCATAGGTGGTCTCCTTGACTGGAGACTGCCCTTCCCATGGTTGTTCCTTCCCGGTGAAAGACCTGGCTAGTTTCCTGCCAGCGTTGAGAAACATGTGATGGTGTCTCCGCAGGCCTTCTTGCTTTGAATATTTCCCAGGGGGCATTGTTCTAGAATCACTGCGTTGAGAAACACGTGATGGTGTCTCCGCAGTGGTGGATGTTGATCTCCCTAAGGTCAACCATCCTTGCTCACATAGTCTTTTACTAGGCAATGTCCCACTAGCCAGATTCCTACTCCACACTGATGAGGGGCAAATACCCCGAAACGGCTGTCTGTGGATGGATACCATGTTTGGCATAGGTGGTCTCCTTGACTGGAGACTGCCCTTCCCATGGTTGTTCCTTCCCGGTGAAAGACCTGGCTAGTTTCCTGCCAGCGTTGAGAAACATGTGATGGTGTCTCCGCAGGCCTTCTTGCTTTGAATATTTCCCAGGGGGCATTGTTCTAGAATCACTGCGTTGAGAAACACGTGATGGTGTCTCCGCAGTGGTGGATGTTGATCTCCCTAAGGTCAACCATCCTTGCTCACATAGTCTTTTACTAGGCAATGTCCCACTAGCCAGATTCCTACTCCACACTGATGAGGGGCAAATACCCCGAAACGGCTGTCTGTGGATGGATACCATGTTTGGCATAGGTGGTCTCCTTGACTGGAGACTGCCCTTCCCGTGGTTGTTCCTTCCCGGTGAAAGACCTGGCTAGTTTCCTGCCAGCGTTGAGAAACATGTGATGGTGTCTCCGCAGGCCTTCTTGCTTTGAATATTTCCCAGGGGGCATTGTTCTAGAATCACTGCGTTGAGAAACACGTGATGGTGTCTCCGCAGTGGTGGATGTTGATCTCCCTAAGGTCAACCATCCTTGCTCACATAGTCTTTTACTAGGCAATGTCCCACTAGCCAGATTCCTACTCCACACTGATGAGGGGCAAATACCCCGAAACGGCTGTCTGTGGATGGATACCATGTTTGGCATAGGTGGTCTCCTTGACTGGAGACTGCCCTTCCCGTGGTTGTTCCTTCCCGGTGAAAGACCTGGCTAGTTTCCTGCCAGCGTTGAGAAACATGTGATGGTGTCTCCGCAGGCCTTCTTGCTTTGAACATTGTCTTCTGTAATGTATATATTACAGGTGGGGCTGGAGCATACACATCACAGGAGACACTGGGGGCATATACATCAGAGGAGGGGCTGGTGGCATATACATCACACTGGAGTTGCATGTGGCATATACATCACAGGAGGGGCTGGGGCATCTCCTTTAATATATATATATATACAGCTGTCACAGCGTCTCCTATGTGATGTATATACAGTAGTTCCAGCATCTCCTATGGGATGTATATGCCCCCAGCCCCTCCTGTGATGTATATTAATACAGCAGTCCCAGTGTCAGTTGTGATGTATATGATTTACCAATCTTATTATCACAAAGAGTTGACTGCTCCAGACCGAGACAATCCTGGAAAAGCAGCTGTGAGAAGCAACATGATCAATATCACCGAAAATTAACCGCTGCACCAAAGAGAAGCATCTCTGGCCACCACAATAGGGGTGAGTTAATTAATTTCTTCACCAAATGTAGCCAGGTAATTTTCACATTGATAATTTTGTGCGGCCCCCGATGGTTCGTAGAAATTTCCAGATGGTCCTCGGCAGTAAAAAGGTTCCCCACCCCTGTCCTAGACACAGGGTTTTCATTCCTTTTCGTCGTGCCCTTGATACTTCCCCGTACCTAGCATGACAGTTTGTCTCATATGTATTACAGTTAGGTCCAGAAATATTTGGACAGTGACACAAGTTTTGTTATTTTAGCTGTTTACAAAAACATGTTCAGAAATACAATTATATATATAATATGGGCTGAAAGTGCACACTCCCAGCTGCAATATGAGAGTTTTCACATCCAAATCGGAGAAAGGGTTTAGGAATCATAGCTCTGTAATGCATAGCCTCCTCTTTTTCAAGGGACCAAAAGTAATTGGACAAGGGACTCTAAGGGCTGCAATTAACTCTGAAGGCGTCTCCCTCGTTAATGAATGAAGTAGTTAAAAGGTCTGGGGTTGATTACAGGTGTGTGGTTTTGCATTTGGAAGCTGTTGCTGTGACCAGACAACATGCGGTCAACGGAAATCTCAATTGAGGTGAAGCAGAATATCCTGAGGCTGAAAAAAAAGAAAAAATCCATCAGAGAGATAGCAGACATGCTTGGAGTAGCAAAATCAACAGTCGGGTACATTCTGAGAAAAAAGGAATTGACTGGTGAGCTTGGGAACTCAAAAAGGCCTGGGCGTCCACGGATGACAACAGTGGTGGATGATCGCCGCATACTTTCTTTGGTGAAGAAGAACCCGTTCACAACATCAACTGAAGTCCAGAACACTCTCAGTGAAGTAGGTGTATCTGTCTCTAAGTCAACAGTAAAGAGAAGACTCCATGAAAGTAAATACAAAGGGTTCACATCTAGATGCAAACCATTCATCAATTCCAAAAATAGACAGGCCAGAGTTAAATTTGCTGAAAAACACCTCATGAAGCCAGCTCAGTTCTGGAAAAGTATTCTATGGACAGATGAGACCAAGATCAACCTGTACCAGAATGATGGGAAGAAAAACGTTTGGAGAAGAAAGGGAACGGCACATGATCCAAGGCACACCACATCCTCTGTAAAACATGGTGGAGGCAACGTGATGGCATGGGCATGCATGGCTTTCAATGGCACTGGGTCACTTGTGTTTATTGATGACATAACAGCAGACAAGAGTAGCCGGATGAATTCTGAAGTGTACCGGGATATACTTTCAGCCCTGATTCAGCCAAATGCCGCAAAGTTGATCGGACGGCGCTTCATAGTACAGATGGACAATGACCCCAAGCATACAGCCAAAGCTACCCAGGAGTTCATGAGTGCAAAAAAGTGGAACATTCTGCAATGGCCAAGTCAATCACCAGATCTTAACCCAATTGAGCATGCATTTCACTTGCTCAAATCCAGACTTAAGACAGAAAAACCCACAAACAAGCAAGACCTGAAGGCTGTGGCTGTAAAGGCCTGGCAAAGCATTAAGAAGGAGGAAACCCAGCGTTTGGTGATGTCCATGGGTTCCAGACTTAAGGCAGTGATTGCCTCCAAAGGATTCGCAACAAAATATTGAAAATAAAAATATTTTGTTTGGGTTTGGTTTATTTGTCCAATTACTTTTGACCTCCTAAAATGTGGAGTGTTTGTAAAGAAATGTGCACAATTCCTACAATTTCTATCAGATATTTTTGTTCAAACCTTCAAATTAAACGTTACAATCTGCACTTGAATTCTGTTGTAGAGGTTTCATTTCAAATCCAATGTGGTGGCATGCAGAGCCCAACTCGCGAAAATTGTGTCACTGTCCAAATATTTCTGGACCTAACTGTATGTGTGTGGAGTTTGGAAACTCTTGTGGGACTTTGGCATTGTGAAGTCAAGCAAGTAGCTTGATTACAAAATAAAGAATAAATAAAAATATATATATATATATATATATATATATATATATATATATATATATATATATATATATAGTACCGGTATATATACGGTTAAGTCCTTATATATTTGGACAGAGACAATATTTTTCAAATTTTAAATTTTTGTTGTGTACTTTACCACAATGGATTTTGAACAAAACAATTCAGATGCAGTTGAGGTTCAGACTTTCATCCTTAACCCCTTCACCCCCAGGAGATTTTCCGTTTTTTTGGGGGGGGGGTTTCCTTCCCTTCAGAGAGACATAGCATTTTTATTTTACCTTCAATCTTGCCATATACGGGCTTATTTTTTGCAGGACGTGTTGTACATTTGAATGACACCATTAGTTTTACTATATAGTGTATTGGAAAATGACAAACAAATTCCTAGTGTGAACAAATTGCAAAAAAGTATTATTGCATGATTGTTTTGGGGATATTTTATTCACAGTGTTCACTATATGGTAAAACCGATGTATCAGTGTGATAACTCATGTCGGTACGAGTTCGTAGACACCAAACATATCTAGAATTACTTTTATCTAAGGGGTTAAAAAAATTCACAAGTTTGGCCAAAAAAAGGCACACTTTTTGCGCCATTTTCCATGATCCATAGCATTTTCCTTTTTTAGGACCTATGGCTCAGTGATGTCTTATTTTTTGCGCCTTGAGCTGACGTTTTTAATGGTACCATTTTTGCGCAGATACTATGTTTTCATTGCCTGTAATCTCATCTTGCGCAAAATATTTGGCAACCAAAAAACATAATTTTGACATTTGGAATTTTCTGTGACTATGCCATTTACTGATCAGATTAATTGATTTTATATTTTATCATATTGCTTTTCTCTTCCTACTTTTTGTTTTGTTCAATTCAGCTTGACTAATGTAGCCTTACTACACATTTTGCTGTGCCGCTTTACAATTTATAAAAAAAACGGCTCCTGGGACACTTTGGAGGACTGGCCATACCACTGGTTTTATGATCAAATCAATGTGATGCCAAACTGTCAGTGTACCTGAAATGAAGACTATAGGAGTATAGCTACCATACATACTACCCAAAACCATAATCGCAGGAGTAGGACAGATGTGATTTTCCCTCATGAAGGTATTCCCTTAATGGTCTCATCAGGTCCGAAGAATGGTTTGTAGTGATCTTTTCTGTATTGCATGTGAAATTAGATATCACATACTAGGTTTAAGGCATAACTCAGCGTCTACACAAACCAAACATGCATTGTGCATGAGACTGGGCTATATAACAGATGTTCAGCTACATGTGCTTCATTGATCTCACACCAGTGCTCTCAAATGCTTTAATCGACCATGAAAATGTGTATATTTCTGCATGTGGCGGTCATAATCATTTTTACCAAATAAACTGAGATGTTTTGAAAATTTTGTTTCCATTTTTTCATCATGTGCATATCATTAACATGTCTACCTATTCTGTGATTTCCGTGATTCCATGACTTTTCCTTTTTGGTGTTTCAGTTTCAATGTTCAGGAATGTATGTGTGCTCTACAGACATCAAATAGTTCAAAAGAATTTCATCTTCTTAAAACAAATAAACTGCTTTGAACTTCGTACATTGTAAAAAGAAGCAATGTTCACAAAAGGATTAAATGATTCAGTGCAGAAGAAAACATTCCTAGAATGTAAATACTGTATTTGTACTGTAAAACGTATTGGAGATAATATCACATTAAAGGAGTTATCTCAACAAAACTGCCATTGTCTATATGCCTTAGGTGATGATGAGATAAGGACAGTATAGAAACGGATTCCCTTTCAAGAACCTACTCCGTTAGCAAAAGTAGAGGGCAAATAAAGAAGAACAGCTCTTCCTCTAATGAATTTGCCACTTATCATTGGGTCAGTTATCATATTTCTGACCACCAGCTACACAGAGTCCTTCACTTTGTGCCAGTCATTGCACTAGTTATCCATCCACTAGAAACTATTATATAAAATTATTGCTCTTAACCACAAAGTTCTCCACAGTTCTGCACCACCCTACATCTCCTCTCTTATCTGTCTACTACCCTACTCTGATTATCTTCCATCTAGAACTGATCTAAAGGCCACGTCTCACTAAGCAACATCGCTAGCAACATCGCTGCTGAGACACGACTTTTGTGACGTAGCAGTGATGTTGCTAGCGATGTTGCTGTGTGTGATATCCAGCAACAACCTGGCCCCTGCTGTGAGGTTGCTGGTTGTTGCTGAATGTCCTGGACCATTTTTTAGTTGTTGCTCTCCCGCTGTGAAGCACACATCACTGTGTGTGACAGCGAGAGAGCAACAACTGAATGTGCAGGGAGCCAGCTGCTACGGACGCTGGTAACCAATGTAAATATCGGGTAACCAAGAAGCCCTTTCCTTGGTTACCTGATATTTACCTTCGTTACCAGCGTCCGCCGCTCTCACGCTGTCAGTGCCGGCTCCCTGCTCCCTGCACACATAGCCAGACTACACATCGGGTAATTAACCCGATGTGTACTCTGGCTAGGAGTGCAGGGAGCCAGCGCTAAGCAGTGTGCGCTGGTAACCAAGGTAAATATCAGGTTGGTTATCCGATATTTACCTTACTTACCAAGCGCAGCATCGCTTCCACGCATCGCTGCTGGCTGGAGGCTGGTCACTGGTGAGATCTGCCTGTTTGACAGCTCACCAGCAACCCATGTAGCGACGCTCCAGCGATCCCTGCCAAGTCAGGTCGCTGGTGGGAACGTTGGAGCGTTGCTTAATGTGACGGTACCTTAACACTAACATCCTCCATAATCCGAAACTCCCACTTCCATCACCAAGGCTTCATGTCTTGCTGCACCAGGAATACACTACTCTGCAGCCCCCCTCTGTAGACAAGCTTATAGGCCTAAGCCACACGTTGAGAAAATCGGTGCGAGTGGAGTGCGATAAAACATCGCATTCCACTCGGACCAATTTTAGCCTGTGTGTCAGCGCACATGACCGATTGTTTTCTCAGTCCTAATTGGACCAAGAAAACAATCGCAGCATGCTGCGACTGTAAGGCGAGACTCTTGTCTCTCGCACCCATTCAAGTGAATGGGGCGAGAGAAAAATCGCACTGCACTCGCGGTACACGGCGTACCGCACATGCAGAGCGAGAATCGCAATAGTTGGCAACGGAGGAGAGAGGGAGAGAAATCCCTCCCTCCCCTCCTCCGTGCCGGCTGCCCCTCTGCAGCGCTGGCCCGCCCCTCCACAGTACTGGCCCGCCCCCGTAGCTGAGGTCCGCTCGCACAGTTGGACCTCAGTCGCAGGGACACTCGCATGACACTCGGCTCCCACTGTGCTGCCAGCGGGAGCCGAGTGTCATGCGAGCATCGCACTAGTGCCCCGTGTGGCCCCGGTCATAACTAGAGATGAGCGAACTGGTCCCGGTTCGGCTCGAGGCCGGTTCGCCGAACGGGGGTCCCGTTCGAGTTCGGCTCGTCGAACGTTCGACGAACCGAACTCGAACATATAGGCTATAATGGGAGGCAATCACAAACACATAAAAATGCATTATAAATGTACACAAACAGTTAATAAACATTGCCATAACACTTACCGGTCCTCGCGATCCCTTCTGCACTCTGTCTCCTGCCGCTATTCCATCCGATGATCGCTGAATCCTCCCGGTGACCTGCACTGCCAGCAGAGATGCAGGACCTATCGTGACGTCAAAATAGCCATGTGACCAGTCACGTGGCTATTATCTCATTGGCTACAGACTGGTCACATGACTATGACACGTCATGTAGGACCTGCGAGTGCATCTCTCCGGTACACGGTGCACATATGTGTATCGCCGTGTACCGGCGACATGCTCTAGCACACGGTCGACTCCCCGTTCCGTTAGGGACCGGCTGACACAGCCGGTCATTAACGGAGATCACCGTTGCCATAGCAACGCAGTTAGCGGTGACGTCACCGCTAACCGCGGCTCCGAGAGCACCGTTGCTATGGTAACGCGTCTGTCAGCGTTACCGCTAGCAGCCAGCACTGATCACTCACGGAGTGAAGGCTGCACGCTGCTTCCCGATTGTAGTGATGATTGTAGTGAGGATGGAGGTTCCCCAGCCCCAAGTGATGAGCTGGTGAACCTCATCCTTCCTCACTACAATCGTCACTACTACTACACTAGTGATGATTGTAGTGAGGATGGAGGTTCCCCAGCCCCAAGTGATGAGCTGGTGAATCTCATCCTTCCTCACTACAATCGTCACTACTACTACACTAGAAAGAAAGAAGACAAAAGAGCAGGATCGTGGAGGGCTGACAGGGGGTAATAAAGATGGAGTCTCTAATGTGTCTGTGTATTTATTTCTATTAAAGTATTTTTTCTCTGTGTGGTGTCTTTTTTTTAACCCTTTATTGGAGATTCTTAATGGCCGGGTCAAACGTGCCTGACATTAAGAATCTCTGGCTTAATACTGGCTAGTAAAACAAAGCCAGTATTAACTCATGATTACCCAACAAGCCACCCGGCTCCAGGGCTGTTGGAAGAGTTGGATACAGCGCCAGATGATGGCGCTTCTATGAGAGCGCCATTTTCTGGGACGGCTGCGGACTGCAATTCGCAGCAGAGGCGCCCACAAACCTCGGGCTAACCTGTGCTGCGGATTCCAATCCCCAGCTGCCTAGTTGTACCCGGCTGGACACAAAAATGGGGCGAAGCCCACGTCATTTGTTTTTTAACTATTTCATGAAATAATTAAAAAAAAACGGGCTTCCCTATATTTTTGGTTCCCAGCCGGGTACAAATAGGCAACTGGGGGTTGGAGGCAGCCCGTGGCTGCCAGCTGTACCTGGCTAGCATACAAAAATGTGGCGAAGCCCACGTCATTTTTTTGGTGGGCAAAAAAATTCTGCATACAGTCCTGGATGGAGTATGCTGAGCCTTGTAGTTCTGCAGGTGCTGTCTGCTCTTCTCCATACAGACAGACAGCAGCTGCAGAACTACAAGGCTCAGCATACTCCATCCAGGACTGTATGCAGAAGTTTTTTGCCCCCTGAAAAAATTATGTGGGCTTCGCCATATTTTTGTATGCTAGCCAGGTACAGCAGGCAGGTACGGCTGCCCCCAACCCCCAGTTGCCTATTTGTACCCGGCTGGGAACCAAAAATAAAGGGAAGCCCTTTTTTTATTATTTCATGAATTTCATGAAATAATTAGAAAACAAATGACATAGGCTTCGCCCCATTTTTGTGTCCAGCCAGGTACAACTAGGCAGCTGAGGATTGGAATCCGCACCACAGGTTGGCCTGAGCTTTCTGGGCCCCACTGCTGCGAATTGCAGTCTGCAGCCGCCTCAGAAAATGGCATTGTCATAGAAGCGCCATCTTCTGGCGCTGTATCCAACTCTTCCAGCACCTGCCTGCTATACCTGGCTAGCATACAAAAATATGGCGAAACTCACGTCCTTTTTTTGTAGTTTTTTGGCAAAAAAAATAAAAAATGCTTCCCTGGATTTTCCATTGCCAGTGAAGGTAACACCAAGCAGTGGGGGTTAGCAGCCAGTAGCTGCTTGGATTACCCTTAGCTAGCAATACAAAAAATGCAGCGGGAGCCCATATTTATTTTTTTTAATTATTTATATAAATAACTAAAAATAAAATGGGCTTCCCTGTATTTTGATTGCTGGACATCACAGTGCTGTAAAAATAAATCTTTAAAAAAATGACGTAGCGCTCCGCGGTATTTTTGATTCTCAGCGCAGATAAAGCAGACAGCTTTGGGTTGCCACCCCCATCTGCCTGCCGTTACCTTGGTTGGCAATCAAAATACAGGGAAGCCCATTAATTTTTTCTATTTAAAAAATAGTTAAAAAAAAAAAATGACGTTGGGTCCCCCCATTTTTGATAGCCAGCTAGGGTAAAGCAGACGGCTGTAGCCTGAAAACCACAGCTGGCAGCTTTACCGTGGTTGGGGATCCAATGTGGAGGTCCCCTCAGGCTCTTTTTTATAATTATTTTATAAATATTAATAATTACACAAAAAAAGTAGGGTCCCCTCCAAATTGGATCACCAGCCAAAGTAAAGCGGACAGCTGTGGTCTGGTATTCTCAGGGTGGGAAGGTCCATAGTTATTGGGCCTTCACAGCCTAAAAATAGCAGGCCGCAGGCACCCCAGACGTGGCGCATCCACTAGATGCGCCAATCCTGGCGCTTCACCCCAGCTCATCCCGTGCCCTGGTGCAGTGGCAAACGGGGTAATAAATCGGGTTGATACTAGCTGTAAAGTCACCTGAGATCAAGCCCAGCAGTTTGTGATGTCATGGCGTCTATTAGATACCCAACATCATAAACTGTCAGTACTAACAAAAACAAAAAATCGACAAAAGAAATTTATTTGAAAAAACAGTCCTCAAAACATTTCCTCTTTCACCAATTTATTGTAAGAAAAAAAATAAAGGGGTCCCACGACGACTCTGGACCGTCTAGAATATGGGGGGGAGACACTCAGGGAACGTATCCCCCATTTTCTAGGAGTGCGGACCCTTCATGTGAGGAGTGTGGGTGCAATGAATCTGCACTCACTCTCCCCGGGTCCACAGCAGCAGAGTCCATGTCGTAATGGTTGCTACCAAAGCTGCAATGCCCTGCTCATGAGGTAAGGGCATGCCTAATCAGGAGAACTACTGTAGAGGAAGCTCTGCTCACTGGTATATAGGTGCTCAGAGGTAATAATAGATAAAATTAGTGAGTAACCTCGGCACTCTAAATCTCCCAGACTAAGTCAGTAAGTCCCAATGGATAGTAATGCAAAATCACTCTTTATTGGTCCGTATTAAGAACATTTTTTTTTCATAAGCATATATGTTTTTGTCCAAAACAAGTTACAATTGACGTTTCGGCCTGAGCCTTCGTCAGATTGGACTTATCTGCATGTAATCATGAAAAATGACAATAATCAGTATCACATAAGAGTGAGAGAACAATAACATAAACTCGAACAATGTAGAGGTACAATTGGGATGCAGCAAAAAAACTGCAACACAGCAAGAAATGAAACACATGATACAAATGTCATAATACAGTACAAGGACAATATAGTAATGACAAATATGGGGTCAGAGTAGACTTAGACAGCTCTGGTACGAAAGAGATGTCAATCATAAAGTAACATGTGCAGTAGGTGTAGAGCTACAGTATGCATGGCAGAGCTAATGGGTAGACCGACCATAGAAAAAGAACGGAGAAAAAGTGGAGAAAAAGTGGAGAAAAAGTGGAGAAAAAGTGGAGAATAAGTGGAGAATAAGTGGAGAAAAAGTGGAGAAAAAGTGGAGAAAAAAAATGGAGAAACAGTGGAGAAAAAGTGGAGAATAAGTGGAGAATAAGTGGAGAAAAAGTGGAGAAAAAGTGGAGAAAAAAATGGAGAAACAGTGGAGAAAAAGTGGAGAATAAGTGGAGAAAAAAATGGAGAAACAGTGGAGAAAAAGTGGAGAAAAAAATGGAGAAACAGTGGAGAAAAAGTGGAGAAAAAGTGGAGAAAAAGTGGAGAAAAAAATGGAGAAACAGTGGAGAAACAGTGGAGAAACAGTGGAGAAACAGTGAAGAATAAGTGGAGAAAAAAGTGGAGAAAAAGTGGAGGAAAAAGTGGAGGAAAAAGTGGAAAAAGTGGAAAAAGTGGAGAAAGTGGAGAAAGTGGAGAAAAAGTGGAGAAAAAGTGGAGAAAAAGTGGAGAAAAAAATTCTCCACTTTTTCTCTATTTTTTCTCCACTTTTTCTCCATTTTTCTCCACTTTTTCTCCATTTTTTCTCCACTTTTTCTCCATTTTTTCTCCACTTTTTCTCCATTTTTTTCTCCACTTTTTCTCCATTTTTTCTCCACTTTTTCTCCATTTTTTCTCCACTTTTTCTCCATTTTTTCTCCACTTTTTCTCCACTTTTTCTCCACTTTTTCTCCACTTTTTCTCCACTTTTTCTCCACTTTTTCTCCACTTATTCTCCACTTTTTCTCCATAAGTGGAGAAAAAAGTGGAGAAAAAGTGGAGAAAAAGTGGAGCACTCTTTGGTGCCTTTCATGTGGCACTAAGGGGTGCTTAGCTTTGTATTTAGCCAAAAAAATGAAAAAAAAAAAAATGACGTAGGGTTCCCCCTAGTTTTGTAGCCAGCTAGGGTAAAGCAGACGGCTGCAGCCTGCAGACCACAGCTGGCAACCTCACCTTGGCTGGTAATCCAAAACTGAGGGCACCCCACGCTGTTATTTTAAATTAAATAAATAATTTAAAAAAAAAAAACACGTAAAGGTCCCCCAAAATTGGATCACCAGCCAAGGTAAAGCAGACAGCTGGGGCCTGATATTCTCAGACTAGGGAGGTCCATGGTTATTGGACTCTCCCAAGCCTAAAAATAGCAGGCCGCAGCCGCCCCAGAAGTGGCGCATCCATTAGATGCGCCAATCCTGGTGCTTCGCCCCAGCTCATCCCGCGCCCTGGTGCGGTGGCAAACGGGGTAATATATGGGGTTAATACCAGATGTGTAATGTCACCTGGCATCAAGCCCTGGGGTTGGTGAGGTCAGGCGTCTATCAGATACCCGACATCACCAACCCAGTCAGTAATAAAAAAAAATAGACGACAAACACATTTTTATTTGAAAAAACACTCCCCAAAACATTCCCTCTTTAACCAATTTATTAGAAAGAAAAACAAATCCAGGTCTGCTGTAATCCAAGGGGTTGCCATGACGATCCACACTGTCCCAGTCAATGAAGAGCAGGATGTTCCCCATTGGCTGGGAGAGCAATGCAGTGACCTGAGCTAACATCAATGGGTCAGCCCAGGTCACTGCAGGGCATGACAAGTGCTGCTGTCAGCGAGGTACATTACCTGCGCTGATCTCCAGTACACTGACAGCCCCTGTCACTGAGGTCAATGACCGGCGCCTTCACATCAAGTATCGCGAGAGGTCCGTGACGTCTCGGGTGGGAAGCGAGAGGTGATGTGACAAGCGGCGGCCATGGAGGACAGTGCTGAGGTCGGGATGGCGGGACTTCATCACCGCAGGTAAGCCGAGCGGGGGGGGAGGGGGGTGCGTGTGTGAGAGTGTGTGTGTGTGTGTGTATATGTATGTATACATGCCGCGGGCAGGAGGGGGCGGAGTGAGCTGAGCGGGGAAGTGTGGGCTTCCTGCACGTAACTAAGATAAACATCGGGTTACTAACCAAAGCGCTTTGCTTGGATGCCCGATGTTTATCTTGGTTACCAGCTTGTGGCAGGCTGCCAGCGATGGCTCCTGCACACTGTAGCTGGGGGGGGGTGCGTGTGTGTGTGTGTGTGTGTGTGTGTGTGTACGTGTGTACATGCTGCGGGCAGGAGGGGGTGGAGTGAGCTGAGCGGGGAAGTGTGGGCTTCCTGCACGTAACTAAGATAAACATCGGGTTACTAACCAAGCGCTTTGCTTGGATACCCGATGTTTATCTTGGTTACCAGCTTGTGGCAGGCTGCCAGCGATGGCTCCTGCACACTGTAGCTGTAAAAAGCCCTGCTTTTTGCTGCTAGAACCGTTCTCGAACGTATCTAGAACTATCAAGCTTTTGCAAAAAGCTTCGAGTTCTAGTTCGATCTCGAACAGCCCCAAAAATCACTCGAGCTTAGAACTGGAGAACCTCGAACCACGAACCGCGCTCAACTCTAGTCATAACCTCCCTTCACTAATCCAATTATTCCTTTTACTCTTCTGCTTTCTTAGAACCTGGTTCCTCCAATTCATCATCCTCTATACACCAATTAAAAATAGCTTTTGGTAACTGTACGTAGACAGATAATGGCTGATGGCCGTCTCATGCAGCTTTATCTAACAACCACTGTTTACTATAATGGTGGCTGGACCATACATGACGGGCATGTTCTACCTACTGTGGCCCACATATTTCCTTATAGATTGTAAACTTGCAAGCAGGGCCCTCCCTCCTCCGGAAACTGTTGAATTACATGTTACTCCATAGTATCTCTATTGTCTGTATATATCCCCCTCAATTGTAAAGTGCTGTGGAATATGTTGATGCAAGATAAATGGAATTGTTATTATTAATATTTGAATAAACGTCATGTCATACATTTTAGGCCAGTCAAGTTTTTGGAAGACAGACTTGTTTCTTTAAAAAATGTCTTTTTAGAAATATTGATCCTGTATAATTAGAAGTCAACATGAAAGAAGCACTCCCATTAAGATTTTTAATTATATATGTGCCCTGTATTGTTCAAGCCTCTTTTCATATGTAAAGCTCCATGGAGTAAATGGTGCAATAATAATAATAATAATAATAATAATCATAATAATATGTGTATATGTGCATGTAATATAGTGTGTGTATTAATATACTCACATACCGCTCCTCTCTTTGGAATTCAAGGCTATTCCATTCCTTTTCTGAGTGGCTTCTCTACAATTCCGGCTAGCCAGCTCACTCTATGCTCTATACGTGAGCCGTAAGTCTCTTTTTTAATGTAATTGTAAGGAGCCTCAGTCTCAGGCTCCATAGAGTTACATTGTAAAAGTCACAACCAGGTCATACAGCTCGCAGCTGCTCACAGCAGAGGAAATAAATGGACACTGGAGAGAGCAGTGGTAGGTGAGTATATTAATACACGCACGCTACATTACATGTACATACACACATTTAATTAATAAAAAACTTAATAGGAGGGCTTCTTTAACTAATCTGATGCACGTACATTTACTGTCTTTTACTCTCTTTTTATATATTTGTTACCAGTAGTGCATAGAAGGATGGGAAATATATACTTCCAATATTTGGCTCAAGCTCTAAAGTATGGACTTTCGTCTGTTTATGCCATCAAAAATATATAAAAATTGAATAAAACCAATTTACAGTTGATGTTTCGGTGCCAGTTTGTTGCTCTTTTTTGCTGAAGAATAATGGTGTTGGTCCAGTACCTTACGTTTTTTAATAGAGGAAGGCATTGGTCGAAAAAAAACCACATAAAACCCATCATTGCAGTTCTATGAATATTTTCTAACACAATTCTTGTAAAACTGTAACCATGTATTCTAAAGAGGTTTGGATGGTTTTATTCTTTGCGTTTGTGATACATCTATAACTTGGTCTTACAAGGGATACTTAACTATTGGCTGGTAAACGTTTTGTACGATCCAAAGAAAGGTTAGTTCTCAAGCTGAAGTCAGACCAGGGAACACTAACACAAACAAGGAGTGTCTAGAGAATCAATTAGAAATGAGAAGTACCCGCACAACGACGTGGTTTTAAAGAGCCTGTTAACTTTAACTTCCCAAATCACAAAACAAAATTCCAAACGTGATTTTTTTAAATGACTGTTTTTTAATACTTGTTATTAAAGTATATCTATTTGTAATAATTCATGAGTGTGTTTGTCTGTATTTCTTGTGGCGCCCAAGCCTTTGATAATGTGCCAGAGAACTTAATTTAGCCGTCTTTTAACTTTAAAAATTTGACACCATCATCTCGGGACACGCTTCATTCCTTAATTTTCTGATTAATCTAATATAAGTATGTATTCACATCTGACCAGCATCTGTAGAGAGGACTGGATAATCTTCTGGATATAATTTTTATTTGCATACTGAACACTTCTTAACACCAAAAACTGTCATTACAGTCAATGTTTTTGATTTTATGGTGTTTTGATCACAATCCCCAGATTTGTTTTCCAATGTTTAAAAATTTCTGAGGTAAAAGTGACTTAGAAAAAAACGTTTTTTGTTCATTTATTAACTTTTCAACATGTTTTCATTTCCATGCATTTTTAGTAAGAGTTATTTAGAGTTATGAGTTATTTAGAGACTACCCTGTCCTGCTTAGACTAGCTATCTCCTCTGCAGCACATCTAGTTCAGGTAGTTCAGATGTGCTCATCCCTATCTGATATAACATAAGTGCTCTAAGCATTGCGTTGTGTGACGGATGCAACAGATGTGTTGCATATAATGGCAAAACGGATGCAACAGATCATACAAAAAACGGAAAGCTTTTTTGTTTTTATTTATTTATTTTTTTTTTCTTTACAGTTTTACCGGCAGCAGACTATTGTGAACGATCAGCTGATCACCCGGCGGCCGGGCTCTCAGCTGAGAGCTCTCAATAGCCAGCTACCGGGCGATCAGCTCAGAGCTCTCACATGCCGGCAGCCAGGCGCTCATCTGAGAGCGCTCACATGCCGGCGGCCGGGCGCTCAGCTGAGAGCTCTCACATGCCGGCGGCCGGGCGCTCAGCTGAGAGCTCTCACATGCCGGCGGCCGGGCGCACAGCTGAGCGCTCTCACATGCCGGTGGCCAGGCGATCAGCTGAGCGCTCTCACATGCCGGCTGCCGGGCGATCAGCTGAACGTTCGCCCACCAAGACACAAAATAAAGTTTCTGTGATTAAAAAAAAAAATGATGAGCATGCGCAGTGAAAAATAGAAGATTCCGCCGCTCAAAAAACGTTACATGCTGCGTTCCTTCCCCCCGGCGGAATCAATGCAGCGTCAGCCAGCGGAAGCAACGCAGGTACTTTTGGCACAATCTGTCATCCATACAAGTCTATAGGAAACAGCGGAATCCGTTAACGGATTCCACTGTTTTCCAAAAGGGCAGATTGTGACTGAAGGTAATTAACGCAAGTGTGAAAGTACCCTTAGGCTAAATTCACACACTGCGTTTTTTTGACGCTGCGTTTTTGTGCGTTTTTGGCCGCTAAAAACGCACAAAAACGCACCCGCGTCAAAAAAAGTGGCAATAAACGCATGCGTTTTTACTGCGATTTGGTGCATTTTTGGCTGCGTTTTTCTGCGTTTTCCAATGCATTGCATGGGGAGAAAACGCAGAAAAACGCAGGAAAGAATTGACATGTCAATTTTGGGGAAGCAAAGTCATGCAGTTTTGAGGCCAAAAACGCACCCGAAAAACGCCGCAAAAAACGCACTGTGCGCACATAGCCTAATTCTTGAGCCACCAAACAACTCTGCTTTTCTACTGGCCTCTGCTAAATGGCTACAAGTGAGTCTCCTGACATACTGAGCTCTATTGCTACTGTGATCTGCAGCATTGCTACAAATGAATCTCCTCATATACCCAGCTCTGGTGTTCAATAGACTCTGCACCCTCACTACAAGGGAGTCTCCTGACCAAGTGCAGACATATCATTGGTGCAAACCGTACGGCCGCACAGGGGCCCAAGGGGTAAGGGGGTCCATTATCACCTCCAAACAAGGTAGAATTGTGCATTTTTTTTCAACTTTTTATTTTTTAAGTTTTTTTTATAACAATAAAATAATTACATGGTAAAGAACTACTCAAGTACACAGAGGTAAGCATATCACTAAAATCTTTCACATCGAGGTAAACGTAAATCAGTGGAGGCTCAGATGGAGGCTACATTGATAAAGGAAGGATGGTCCCCCAAAAGCACAGTCCCTGGCTTCAAATTCATATAGTGATCTTAGACGGAGCATAGAAGGCCGACCCATTACATCTGATAAGTGTCCATGAGAACATCCCATGGAGTCCAAATCATGACAAAATTATCCATTGAATCAATGCAGTCAGCCACTCCATAACTCTAATGTCCTTTACACCGGCGTATAGATCCGAAACAGAGGGAGGAGCCACTCTCTTCCAAAATACAGATATCAAAAATTTAGCTGCGGTCAGAATATGTAATAGGAGCTTAGTTTCAAATCTGTCGAGGGACATTGGAAATAAATTCAATAGATGAACAACAGGATCCCTAGGGATTGCCCTGCTCAAGATTTTACTAATTAAGATCTCAACTTAAAATACCATAAAACCCTAACTAAAACTTAACATTTATTGATAGTATTAAAAGGTAAAATACCACAATTCAAGTGAATAAAGTGACTTTGTGCACAGAGGAGAGAGGGAAAATCAATCCCTACAATATCCACTCCCTCCTGTGCCCTACCTAGCCATGGAGGTTGGCACCCTAAAGATACGTAGTGGCGCCCCCACTCCTCGACGGCTGACCCTGCTATGTCCCTGTGAACCCCTAACACAAAGATAAAGTGCAGTGCGCATAAATAAAGTGCAGTGCATATACATAAAGTGATACTGTGCAAATATGGAGTTCACAATTAACCTCAAATATCAGGAGGCTACAATTGTTCTCGATGAGAACCTCAGTTATAGCAGGGACATATAATACTTAGCTAATAATGCCTCACGCTGCAACGCGTTTCCCCATTTCATGGTTCATCAGGAGGCCGATATCAGTCTGTTGTGGTCCGATATACCTATAAAAGCCAGTGTGCTGCTAGATTTTCATGGTGCTAAGGGGGCCACCAGGTGCATCAATCTACCTTATAACCCCTCAGGTGTCCTCCAAGCCCAGATCCTAGCCAATCAGCATGTTAATTCTAATTGCCTTACTTGCTCACATGTGTGATCTGTCCTTGCTCCTCCACATGTCTTACAATGGTAGCCGCATTCACTTCCGCGTTCCATAGTGGAACGCACCAGCATCCCGCCCCCATCCACGTCGGCCCATAACGCAGCGCGTGCTCAGAGGGGCGTACCCCACATGTGCTCCAAGGTGGGACGCATCACATGCTCAAGCGTTACCACACCCACCGCACATACGCGCCGCGTCACCGACTCCACCCCCAATCGGGGTAACGCAATTAATTAAGATCGCAACTTCACCCTAGAAACTAGAGATCCTTGGGCATGTCCAAAAGATTTAGTACAAGGACGCCGCTCTTCCCCCTCCACATCTCCAACACACATCCGGGAAGGCATGATTACATTTGTGAAGGAGTTTTGGGGTGTGGTACTACGTCATAAAAACTTTAATTTGATTTGTACATGCCCTTATTATCTCCCACCTGGATTATTGTAACCTCCTGCTCTGTGACCTCCCTTCTAACAGTCTCGCACCCCTAGAATCTTTTCTAAACTATGCTGCCCGGCTATCCACCTGTCCCCCCGCTACTCCCCAACCTCTCCTCTCTGGCAATCCATTCACTGGCTTCCCATTGCCCAACGACTCCAGTTCAAAACCCTAACCATGACTTACAAAGCCATCCACAACCTGTCTCCTCCCTACATCTCTGACCTAGTCTCAAGGTACTTACCTGTACGTAACCTATGATCCTCACAAGATCTCATTCTCTACTCCCCTCTCATCTCCTCTTCCCATCGCATCCAAGATTTCTTCCCTGTCTCCCCCATACTCTGGAATGCTCTTCCACAACACATCAGACTCTCGCCTACCTTGACAAGCTTCAAAAAGAACCTGAAGATCCACCTCTTCCGACAAGCCTACAACCTGCCGTAACCCTCAGTCTGATACAGCGCCGCACAACCAGCTCTACACAATCCTACTGTATCCTCACCTATCCCTTGTAGACTGTGAGCCTTCGCGGGCAGGGACCTCTATCCTTCTGTACCTGTCTGTGTCTTGTATTGTTTATGATTATTGTACTTGTCCCTATTATGTATACCCCTTTCACATGTAAAGCGCCATGGAATTGATGGCGCTATAATAATAAATAATAATAATTTGCTTTATAGAGGGTAAAATTGTGCATTTTGATAAGCTTTTGGGCTGCAAAGGGCCAATATACTGTTTTTGCACAGGGGCCCTCATCTGTCTATGTCCACCAGTGCTCTTGAAATGCTCAGCTATGCTATTTACCCAGACTCTGCTACATTACTCATTGCTACATGGCTAGTTTACTGAGGCTCCAGCTTCCCTATGGTCCTCTACACTTCCGTGACTTCAGCTGCCATCCAACTTCTACAGCCTCAGTTCCTCAGTTAGCATTTGGCCTCTAAAACCCTCACTATTTCTACTAGTTCACCTCACTTCATCAACCTATGGCTTTGAGAATTCACCACCATAATTATGACCAGAGACCGAAGCTGCAACAAACATTCAGATAATATAATATATTTGTCCATCCTGCCAAATATTAATGTACTTGTGGTTTAAACCGTGTTAGTGTCGCGGGCGGGGAGGACGCCGTCGCTGCTGCGCTCTCGCTAACGCTTGGGTCCGGCGCTGCTGCGGCTGCTGCTGCTGCGCGGTGGCTCGAGCGGTGGGCCGGATCCGGGGACTCGAGCGGCGCTCCTCACCCGTGAGTGAAAGGGGTGGTTGGTTTGGGGGATTTAGTCCGTGATGCCACCCACGGGTCGTGGTGAAGATAGGCACCACCGCTGCTGATGACGGGGATCCCGGGATCGATGGTAAGGAGCAGCTGGGATGTTGTTTTTCCCCTCCCTTGGGTAGGGATCGGTGGTCCAGGGCCCAGTGATGTTGTGACGGGGAAGCAAGGTTGGCGAGGTGCAGGGTTACAGGGACAGCGCGGCGCGGTGCCGGATGGCACGAGTGTACTCACTCAGCAAGAAAGGTACACAGTCCTCGGTAAACCAAACGGCTGGATGGACGGGTCCCGCAGCCGGCTGCAGTGTTTCTCCCCGAACAGGTGATGGCGGCTGTCTTTCCCTGCACCTTGATGTTCTTCTTCTGACTACTATGGATTCCCAACGGTAGTCTGCACCCCGGTGTATGGGTACCGGAGGAGCCCGTTTGCCCGCAGGCGCTGGCCCTTGGGTCTCTAGCCTTAGGCGGTAGCTGTATACCCTCACAGTGTGGGCTGTTGCCTTCAATCGGGACTTTTGCTGTTGTGAAACCCCTGGGGTTCCAGTCACATTCGGATCTGACTATTGACGGCGGCTCATAGCCTGGTCAGGGTCCGATGGCCCTGCCTGGGTGTGCTGGCTTCACTTCGCTCCCCGGTCGGTACCGGCGGGCCATCACCCGACCCCGGTCCTACGGTTCCGCGTTGCTTCACCACTCCTGCAGTTGGCCACCACCGTCTGCCAACCTTGCTGTCAGTGCCTGGGCCACAAACCCAGACACCCAAGTGCTCACTCCTCTCACTTCAAACTCCAACACTGAACTCCCAACTCTCAACTCTCAACTGACACTTCTCCCGCCTCCAGGCCTGTGAACTCCTCGGTGGGTGGGGCCAACCGCTTGGCTCCGCCCCACCTGGTGTGGACATCAGACACTGGAGGGAGGCAACAAAAATTTTTGTTTGGCTGGTGTCCCCGTCTAATGGGGGTGGGGGGTGTTTGTATGTTATCTGTGATGACCTGGCTAGGCCAGGGCGCCACATTAGCTTTAGATTTATAGTTTCAATTAAAGGGGTCGTCCTCATTTTTTCTAAACTTTCATAACACAAGTAAATGCAATAAAATAAATAAAAAAAACACTCCTTGCTGATCTGTTTTTACTTCTCTGCAGTGATGACATGCTCATGTGACTGCAAAAGGCAATCATGAATAGCATAAGGCTATGTGTCCACGTTGCTTTTTACCTGCTTTTTACCTGCTTTTTTGCTGCTTTTTCAACTGCAGCGTTTAATGCCAAAATGGATGTGTTCTGCTATTCAAGCAAAGTCTATGGGAATTTGGGTTTCTTGTCCCCACTATGCAGTTCAAACTGCAGCCTTTTTCTGGCAGAACTTTGGACAAAAACTCAGCTTTGCAGTGCAAAACCCAAATGGCAAAAACAATTGACATGTCAATTGTTTTTGCCATTTGCGTTTTGAACTGCAAAGCAGAGTTTTTGCCTTAGTTTCTGCCAGAAAAAGGCTGCAGTTTGAACTGCATAGTGGGCACAAGAAACCCAAATTCCCATAGACTTTGCTTGAAAAGCAGAACACATCCATTTTGGCATTAAACGCTGCAGTTGAAAAAGCAGCAAAAAAGCAGGTAAAAAGCAGGTAAAAAGCAACGTGGACACATAGCCTAAGGGGTACTTTGCACACTACGACATCGCAAGCCGATGCTGCGATGTCGCACTCGATAGTCCCCGCCCCCGTCGCAGCAGCGATATCTTGTGATTCCTGGAGTAGCGAACATTATCGCTACGCCAGCTTCACATGCACTCACCAATCCTGCGACGTCGCTCTGGCCGGCGTCCGGCCTCCTTCCTAAGGGGGCGGGTCGTACAATGTCAGAGCGACGTCACATGGCAGGCAGCCAATCAAAGCGGAGGGGCGGAGATGAGCAGGATGTAAACATCCCGCCCACCTCCTTCCTTCCGTATAGCCGCCGGTGGCAGGTAAGGAGATGTTCCTCGCTCCTGCGGCTTCATACACAGCGATGTGTGCTGCCGCAGGAACGAGAAACAACATCGTACTTGTCGTGGCAGCGTAATTTTGAAAAAGTCGGAGCCTACACCGATGATACGATAACGACGCTTTTGCACTCGTTAATCGTATCATCTAGGATTTACACACTACGATGTCGAAAGTGACGCCGGATGTGCGTCACTTTCGATTTGACCCCACCGACATCGCACGTGCGATGCTGCAACGTGCAAAGCCGCCCTAAGACTGCAGCTATATGTGCAATTCTTATGTACATATTAAAGGACCATCTAAAACATTTTTTTATATAAATTTTATTCTCTTTTTTTCAATGCATATAAAATTAAAAATTAAAGTTACCATCTTGTCTCTAATACCTCCATTGCTCCAACCAGACCACCTTACTGCGTCATCATCTCTGTCCATGTTGAACAAGAACTGTGAGAATGAACCAAGGGCCTACAGATTTCATTTCTCAGGTAAGACATAACAATTGTTATCCAGTATAAGTAAGTACCAGCTTCTACTAGAGCTGATCGAACTCCCCAAAAACCGGGACCTGCGGATCACTGCCAGATTTAGTCTATGTGCGCACGCTGCAGATTTACAGAGGATTTTACTGTGGATTTGCTGCAGAAAATATGTCTAACATTTCTGCAGTCATTCCCCAGAAAAACCTATGGGTATAAAAAAATGCTGTGCGCACACTGCGTTTTTTTATACCTGTGGATTTACCCGCGGAATTTCCGCTGTGGAATTAATGTGCATGTCACTTCTTTTCTGCAGGTCCCTGCAGTTTTACCATTAATAATTGGTAAAAGCCCGCAGGGACCAACCTGCGGAAAAAACGCAGAAATTCCGCGGCAAATCCGCAACATCCCACAGTAAAATCGCATGCGGAATTTGCGTGCGGATTTCTGCCATGGGTGCGGGATTCTTGCAGAGATCCGGAATTTTCTAAAGAAAATTCCATTTTCTACTGCGAACATGGCCTTAAAAATAAGTCAGATCTGCTCAGGAATCCGGTGTCCATATACGTCAATGGGCACCAGAATCCGAAGATTAAAACATCTGTGGAGGGATAGGGGGGTAGGAGCGCGCGCAGACTACTCACCGAGGCGAGGTCATGGTGGCACACTCCTTCCGGGTCACGTTTTTACCTTTCGGAGCCGACAATTCAATATTCACTACTTTGCCCGCCCACCAGCACATGTATTTGGTTGCAATTAGATGCGCCCCCACCCTGAGTAGCAGTGTGTCACCTGACTGCAACCAATCACAGGTGCCAGGAGGGCCTGTAGGTGGGGAAAGCAGTGCAAGTGTCTGCGGGTCTATATCGTGGTAAAAAATAAACAAATAAATAAAACAATCGGCAGCACAGATATAGTTCGCGGATGCAGCCCCAGCTGTCGGGCTGTATCTGTGCTGTGTATCCAGTGCCCACAGTCACACGTGCGAGGCTGTGCCGGGTGATGCCATGGCAGACTCTCGCAAGTCCTTTGCAAGTGTGATTCCAGTCTAAGAGAAACCGCGTGTGGCTTTTTTTTTATTTAAATAAATAATAAAAAAAAACGACATGCGGTCCCCCACAATTTTCATCCCCAGCCAAGATAATGCCGGCAGGGTGCTGGTCTTCTCAACCCACAGCCACTCGGTAATGCCGCATCTATTAGATGTGACAATCCCAGTGCAATACTGGCCCTTCCCGGTGGCCTGATGCGGTGCCAATCGGGGTAATAAGGGGTTAATAGCAGCGCATAGCTGCTACTAATCCCTAGGTTAGTGATGGCACAGGCGTCTATCAGATACCTGCATCAAGACCTGTAAATTACAGTAAATAAACACACAGAAAAAATCCTTTATTTGGAATTAAGTACAACACGCACCCTCTTTCACCTCTTTATTAACGCCTAACACAGCCCTCCAGGTCTGGCGTAATCCACACTAGGTCATATGCCGCTTCAGCTCTGCTACATCTGAATATCACAGAGAGAAGCCATATAGAACAACCGCTCTCTGTGAGCTCCAGAGAATGAATGAGCTGCACAATGAGCAGTGACGTCACTCAGGTCATTTGCGGTCACAGCCGGAGGTTCCAACGGTCCTTCACCTGTGATCGCAGGTAACCTGACCTCAGGTGGAGGTCACTGAGTTCACAGACCTGCATCTCCTAGCAGAAAATCACAGGGTTTTTTTGGCCAAGAGATGCAAATTTGGTGCTGAAATTTTTACACCATATTCCTGCATCCAATCTATACCTCCTGGTAAAAAAACGCTGTGTTTTGACACTTTTTTGCCTCGGTTTTGCCACGATTTTTTGCCAGGAGGTGTACATTTGGTGCTGAAATCATCTGCACTAGATTTCTGCTCTAAATTTCCATCTGCTAGCAGAATTTTTTATTTTATTTTTTTTTCTATTTTTGGGCCAAGGGATGCAAATTTGGTGCTGAAATTTTAACACCATATTCCTACATCCACTCTACACCTCCTGGTAAAAACCACGGTATTTTGACACTTTTTTTTTCCTTGGTTTTGCCGCGATTTTTTGCCAGGAGGTGATTGGCTGCGCTGCAGCTTTTCCAGGGCAGATGTAAAACCTGTAAATATGCATGGCGTTCCCTGCCCACCATCTGTAACAGTGTCAGTGATTGGTTTACATCACAGCAGCATCTGTGTCACTATCATCCTGTAAAAGTAAATAAAACAATTGGTGCATTGGTGCAGGGTTTCTCCTATGACTGAGGCTGGGGGGCACGTCAGCCTGCAAACAATCACAGATGAGAGGACGTCCGATAGGCGGGGAAAACACAGCTGTGTGTATGCGATGCACAGTACAGGAAGGGAATGTGCGACCCGGAAGCAGTGTGCACCTTGACATCAAGTCTCGGTAAGTATGAAACTCTCACTTAGTTCTTCTTTAGTTTATTTTCACTTTAATTCCCGAATCCAGATCATGCACCCAGAATCCCTGGCCCGGGTCCGCACCCAGATTGTGTTGAAACCACGCGGATCTGTACTTTTACAGTCCGGGTCCGCTCAGCCCTAGCTTCTACCAAAGATTTAGATAGTTTGGACCACTGTAGCAAAATGCCACATTTCTTCACTCAGGTCCATATGTGATGAAGATGTACGGTAAATATCAGTGATGTTCCAGGTGGGAAGCAACAAAATTGTGAAACAAATGCCTAATGAGTGAGTGACTGTATTTCCTAATATTTCAGGTATCCCCCTAATTAAATGATCTGCAGTGTAGTATGTTGATTGACATATGCGATTTTATAAAATACTTAGTACGGAACTATATCATTCAGATTTCATTCTTGCTCATGCTGAAGTGTATTACAATGTGTATGGTAAGAAAAGGTTTTCTGATGAGGTATTTAGCTTATGTTCACCTGCTTACATTGATCTATTTTTTTAGAAAAAGTCCCTTGGTTATACATAAAATACAAAAGAAAAAAATGATAAATACACTTTTTACAGACCGCTTGCAGTTACTGTCACCATCGTCTCCCTGTTTCTGGAGACTAGTGACAGCTTCCGGACTGCTGTCTTTCAGCTCCATCTGGTTATCCACATTTACACATGGTTTTGTTTCCTTTGGTGCCTAAACAGTTAATGTCAGTTTTACTGCTGGCAACTTCTCCAGCAGTCTCTAGCTAAGTGCTTCAGCTGCAGTAGCTTTGTAGTCATGCCTTTCACGTTTAAATAAAGGTGTTACCCAGCAATCCCTGCTGAAGATACAAACTCATTTGTATACTGGCCCCCATAGTGTAAGGAGCTGTGTTGGAGCATTCCATGGAGCCGATCTTTATCCTTTTCTGTTGCGGTATTTCATCTGTTTGTTTTCCTTTTCTTGTGTTTCCGTATTGTAGTGGCGAGTCTAGTGAACTCCTCGGCCTACTCAGTAGACAGGGTCAGCAAGGGCAGCTGAAGGACCCAGGTATCCTGCTCGACTACAGGTTGAAAGAACCTGTATACAGATGCTGGGAGCTCAGGCATCAGCTTGAGGTGAGCGCAGCAGGTGCCCCCTCACCCCTCTCCCTAGCGGCAGGGACGTCCAGTGTATTGTGTCCCCGGTGTTCCCCCCCAGCTTATGGTATTGTTTTAGTTGTTTATTCGTTGTGCGTCAGACTTAGGTCAGTCTGAATGCACTCACCACGAACGTAGCATGACAGTTACACTCAGGTAATGGAAAAAGATGGGGTCCACTCGCATCAAAGATTACACCTTACCTTTACTCAAATCAGCAGGACCAAGGATGCCATATAAAAGTCCAAATTAGACACAAAAAAGGAAGCACCAGCCCACTGGGTCCACAATAAGAACACACCAACACTAAACCAATGAAACTACACTCACTGTTTATTGGGGATACTGAACTGGTGTCCCCACCTGCATATCATGGAGAGCATTACTTAAACCAAATTAGCAACAATCCGCTCCAGTCTTTATGTTATTAAAAAAATAAATGGATTAAACTTGTACACAAAAATATAAAAACATACAAATAAAAATAAATTGAAAGCAATGTGTTTCGGGATCCTCAGGATTATACATAATATATTGGTCCATGTGCCTAAACAACTGTAAGGCCACTTTCACACGTCCCTGAAAAACACGCACGTTTTTCACGGACGTGTCAAAGGTGCTTATTGCCCTCAGTGTGCTGTGTGCATGGCCTACGTGTGTTCTCCGTGTGTTATCCGTGATAACACACGGAGAACGGGAACCTTCTACTCACCTGTCCCTAAAACTGTAATGTGCTGGAAAATATGTGCCCACTATAAGGACTGGAACATTGCTGCCAAGAATGAACCATTGAGTAAATTGTTGTTTGAAACAAACTGTTGGTCTCATTGGGAGCAGGAGTCATGATCCGGTTCTGGTCAGCTGACGTCAGCAGCAGTATGCAGCCTCCATGCGTTCACAGCCCATACAACACAAGTCCACACACCTAGCCAGGGCCAGTTGATTCTTGTAGCGTGCCATGGCATCCGGAGTCAATCCCTTAGCCACGACTACAGCCACCCTCCACTCTACACCCCTATTGGACAAACCATCAGTAGATTTAGTTTCGTGCATTATCTCCATGCTGATTACACCCAATTATACATATATTCTCCAGACATCACCCCTGCATTACTAGAAAATATTAGCAATTGTCTATTTGCTGTCTCTAACATCATGTCCTCCCATTAATCCTAGAACGCACAACCATAGAAATGTACCATAGAAAACAAGTGACCTAGCAGGCCTGCGAGGCCCCAGGTATGCGTTCTAGGGTTAAAATTGAATCTGTCAAAAAATGAACTTGTGGTTCCTCCCTCTACTAAATTTCTTAAACCAAAAATTTCCATTTCTGTGGGGGGTTCTACCATTACTCCCCAGCAAGCATGCCCACTGTCTTGGAGTTATTTTAACTCAGATCTTTTCTTCACTCCCTAAATCTGTTCACTTGCTCGATCAGGTCACTTACACATCAAGGTATCTGTGTAATTCAAACTTTTCTTACCTTTGACTAAATATTCTTACAGTTACTCTGATTCATTCTTGTCTGGACTATTACAACTCTCTACAACTCCCTCTAACTAAACTCGCCGTTCTCTTCTCTTGTAATATTTATGACAGCCTTAGTTGGCGATTCTCAATTGAGGCAGTGCAGGGGCAAGATACAGTCTTTTAACATTGGTAATTTTACTTCCTTTCAAAGGGTGTAGTCTCTTCAAGCATATTAGCAACAACAGTGTCTTTGTATTCATTTTTTCAACACCAGTCTCTTCTGGTCGATTCAAGAGGACTTGCTTACACACTAATGACTGACCAATGCTTCGGGAGTTAGGACTCTTACTAAATTATGCTTACTCTCTTGGCTGTTGTCCACACACATGAAGGAGAGTGCCGGTCCCGGGCTGCACAGGCGTGTCTCTGCCAAGGAGACTCTAGAGGACTCTGAGAGGACTGAGAGGACTTTGGGCCTGGTGCATGGCACCAAGCCCACCGGGTTGATCTGTAGGTTCTGAACCTCTGGAGGTCCATGACTGGCGATAGCACAGAGGCCACATCTTTTGGCTTTGAACCCACTTTCGACTGCCTTCCTCTGGAAACCCCTCTCCTAGCCATCGCCCTGCCACCTGACACTCCTCCTTTTTCTACTTTAACCCTTTCTAATCTAACATGTCTTCTAAATTCACTTTACCATAGACTAAATACAGCTGCTATATGGCAACATTTGGCAACCTGATAGACAGTCCCAGCACTGCTACAGCCAGAACTTACTCTTCCTTAAACATTCAAATATCAACACATGCATTGATATTATCCAACAGTATACGCATAAAACATAGTATATTTACATCATGGGTAGTGATAAGCAAACCCGTAGATAATCGGGTCTGCCGAACCAACAAAGGGACAAAAAAATCGGGATCATCAATCAAACAACTCTGAACTTAACCACAAACAATGAACCCCATGCAAGTCAATGGGGATGAGATGTTCGGAGCTGTAAAATGGCCGTATTAAGCGCTCGGGGGCTGCAAATGGAACTTAAATGGTAGTAAGAAAAAGATAGTTATATATACTGTGTTTCCCAGAGGATCATGATGCAGTTGGACTCTCATCCGGGCCTGCTAATTAAGATTCATGAATATTCATTGCTACCCCCTATTTACCCTCTGTGCAAGTGTTTGTGATTGGTTGCAGACTGCTATACACTCCCCCAACCCTGTGGCCATGGCTTTGAGTAGTTGCAGTCAGTTTGCTGTATAGTAGTGTAAAAAAAAAAAATAATAATTTTAAAAAAATAACATAGGTGCTTGCCATATTGTGATAGCCAGTGCAGGTAAAACTACAGTGACAGGCTGCAGCCACTATCTGTGAGCTTTAACGTGGCTGGATTTCAAAATAGAGGGGAAAAGATGTGGGGTCCCCCTCATTTTTTTATATCCAGCCACGGTAAAGCAGACAAGTGGGGGCAGGTATTATCAGGATGGAAGGTGCCATAATTATTGCCCCCCCCCAGGATAAAAATACCAGCCTGCAGCTGCCCAGAATTGTTGCATCCATTAGATGTGACAATTCCAAGCTTTACCCCCAACTGCCTGTTTTACTGTGGCTGGATATCAAAAATGGGAGGAACCCTACATCTTTCTTTCACCTCTATTTTGATATCCAGCCATGGTAAAGCTCAAAGGTGGGGGCTGCAGCCTGCAGATGTTGCTTTACCTGTGCTGGCTATCAAAATATGGTAGGAGCCTATGGCAGCTTTTACAATTATTTATTTCTTTTTACACTACTATACAGCAAACTGACTGCAATAGATGCAGCCACAGGGTAGAGGGCGTGTATCGCAGTCTGCCATCAATCACTGACATGGGCAGGGGATGCATTGAATATTCATGAACCTTAATTAGTGGGCCTGAAAGAGAGTCCGACTGCAGCATGATCCTCTAGGAAACATGGTATGTATAACTATCATGGTCTTATTACCATTTAACTTTCATTTGTGACTCACGTCATTTGTTTTTTTACAGTGATTTCCCTGGTCAATCACAACCATGCCAATACTTGGCATGGATGTGATGGCTCTGGAAGTGCCCACAGCCTACAAGCTTGCTGAATGGCTACTATGCAACCTTTCAACAAGCTCTATTTGGATGACAAACAGGATCTGGACGTACAGTCAATAGATTGTTTTCGAGTTTCAGCACCAAACACAAGGTGTTAGGTACGGAACCCGAACTTTACAGTTCGGGTTCACTCATCCCAAATCATGGGGCATTGCCCATCTATTACACAGAGCTCAGGCCCATGTCTGTTTAATAGCTTACTCTAGATTGTGAGCCCCAATGGGGACAGTGTTGCCAATGTACGTAAAGCGCTGTGGAATTAATAGCGCTATATACATGAATAAAATTATTATTATTATTATTACTATTCACTCACAGTACAGTCACTCTGGCTCTTGTACTTTTACTCAGATGGTCTCTTCCTTCATTCATAGTGGATGGGCATGGTTTTCGCTTCCAGAGAAAGTCACAGAGGCAATCTCTCCTCTATAATCTAGGTCAAAACATAATTTTCAGATGCATCCTCTACTCTTCTACTCATGTTGTATATAAAAGTAACATTGCTCTTAACTTCTCCACATGTCCTTTATGACTGACCTTGTATCATGGGAAGCCAGCAGTCAAATAACTTAGTGTAGCACCCTCTCCTGTAAGTCTCACTTAAGTTATCAACAATAAATCCCTGATTAACTGGGCGGCTGCAGTGTTGGCACTGTAAGAAGATGGACACACTGACATTTTTCCCCCTTGAAGACACAAATACTGTTGTGATGTGTAATTTGTATAGTGACATGTTATTAGTGACAGATTGTGTTTTATTGACAGTAGGGAGAGTTAATGTTTGGGACAAGCCCAAAGTGGAAGGGGCTATAGTGAAGGTAGTTTCATCTCAGTAGGTGAGATAGAGCCCAGCGTGCAGTAAGAGCTGATCTAAGGTCTGACTAATAAGCAAAGTCATATGCCGGGGTGTTTCTAACATGAGAGAAGATCGGGACAGTGGATAGCATGGTCTAAAAAGGAAAGAAAGAGAAATGGTCAAAGGAGAGAGTTATTGACTAGAGTTGGGTCCGGAGACAGAACACCTAGCGGTACAGCTCGAAGTTTGTAACTCAGAAAGGTAGCGGTCCGAGATGGAACAGAATGTGGAACAAAGAGGGTGCCCCAGGCGGGAGTTCCCAAAATGTCAAAAGTTAAGTCCAGCCAAATTGGCAAACTAACTCTATTAAAAGGAAGAAGACGTGCAATCACGGATTGAGGATAACTGGACTACTGTAGTACTGAGCTGTGTTATGGTGAAGGAACAGAGATTTGTTGAGGGAGTGACAAGTAGACTTGAAAAAGTAAAGAAAGAAACAGTGTATGAGAATGATCCATGAGAATATTGTAAAGGAAACCTTTGTGAACCTATTCACTTGCTATCTACTGTACATAATCCCTACCAAGTTATCATTCAGTAAAGAGTTTATTTTGAGTGGTGGAATCTCTCATTGAATTGCCCAACATCTGGTCCTGGCCAGCTAGAGTCATAGGCATAATGCAGTCTGCAAGGGCCCAGCACCCCCATAGCACTAGTCCATCTACCCATGCCAAGACCCACATTTTATGTAATGTGCCATGATGTAAGAGAAGAGTGCAGTGCAAGAGAGCATACACATAATGCAATGATAAAAAGCACAGAACATAAAGTATAATCAAGTGCATTAAGCCCTTAACTAGCAATGAAGGGCACAGCACGTCATGAGCAGGTGTCAGTTCCCACATCATAATGTGCTATGTCCATCATGGATTAAAACTGTCACTGTGTGAAAAACAACAAGTTGAATAAATTGGACAGATAATTTTTACTGCTACCCTTGTAAAAATGAAAAATTTGGGGAGAAAGCAACATTTTTGTGGGGAAAATGTATTTTTCTATTTTCATGGATCAACTTTATAAAATTCTGTGAAGCACTTGTGGGTTCAAAGTTCACACCACACATCTAGATAAATCCTTGAGTGGTGTAGTTTACAAAATGGGGTCACTTGTGAGGACTTTCCACTTTTTAGGCACATCAGACGCTCTGCAAACAAGACAAGACAACCGCGATCTATTGCAGCCAATTTTGCATTCCAAAAGTCAAATAGCGCTGCTTCCCTTCTAAGCTCTGCCGTGCGCCCAAACATTGGTTTTCCACAACATATGGGGTAACGTCATTCTCAGGAGAAATTGCCAAAAAAGTATATATCATACTATTTCTATTGTTACCCTTATATAAATGCAAAATTTGGGGCTAAAGCAACATTTTTGGGGCTAAAAGTAAAATGTTCATTTTTTCCTACCACATTGCTTTAAGTTCTGTGAAGCACTTAAAGGGTTAATAAACTTCTTAAATGGGGTTTTGAGCTGTGTGATGGGTGCAGTTTTTAAAATGGTGTCTATTTTGGTATTCTCTGTCACATAGGACCCACAAAGTCATTTCAAATGTGATATGGTCCCTGAGAAAAGTTGAAATTTTGTTAGAAAAATGAGAAATAGCTGATAAACCTTTAACCCTTCCAACTTCCTAACAAAACAAAATAATCTTTCAAAAATGGTGATGATGTAAAGTACTGATGTGTCAAATGTTATATATTAACTATTTTTCTGTGGTATAACTATCTAATTTAAAGGCATAAAAAATGAAAGTTTGAAAATTGTGAAATTTTGAAATATTTTGCTAAAATTTCAAAAATAAATAATATTGACCAAAACTTACCCCCAACATGAAGTGCAATGTGTCACAAAAAAGCAATATCAGAATCACTGGGATATGTTGAAGCGTTTGGTCATTAAAGTACAAAGTGTCTCGGTCCTTAAGGGGTTTAGCATAAGCATGGGAGGGAGCTGATGGCACACAAATTAAAGGGTCAGTCTGTGTTGCATGAGGGTTAACAGAAACAATCATTTTTTAACTGTCATATGATCTTTTACATTTAGCTGTGATGTCACTATCTTTATCATCCATGTTTAATTAGTAATGACAAATCTGTGCATATCTCTTCCATACCGCAACATAATGAATACTTTCCTATTTCTTTACAAGTACGGAGATACAACAGTGGTAACTCCATAAATATAAACGTCACGTACCGATCATTCATCAAGTAGTGGCTGGGGTTGTACTTGACACATCTGGAAAGCTGACTAGTCTGTGATGTTTGCAGAACAGTATAATAGTTATATAAACACTTATACATTTGCTTGTGTCTATCAAGTTGACAGTAAATTAATGTGTTGCACTTGAGATTGATGGAGCCCTAAGCAATATGACTAAATATATACTGTATCCTTTAATGTAAATGCTGCACCCACATCACTATCCAAATCTATTGCTTTGTAAGATATTTTTTTTAGAGAAAAATAGCAAGCCAGCACAGGATCATAGCAAATGTAAGAACTGAGGAAAAACAGAACTATACTCTCATCAGGGTTCAACTATAGTGTCTTGTCTTTTGTGGTGTACGCTAAAAATGCCCATATACTTTAAACAGCTATTGGAAAAATGATAGTTCTGTCCCAATTCCCCCACACACATGAACACTACGGAAGGGGAGCATTGCCTAACAACCTCACTTTTTAATATGCTTTGCGGTATCCAACCACAATCTCAGGAAAAAGGCATTACTTTTTTCTTTTTGACTGGGCAGCGCTTACCTCATACTGATAAGTGAGCCTGTCATTTTTCACTTGGCAGTTCTAAAATGATTACTATAGACAGGCTTAGCAGAAGACACCATCTATCAGATGCCCTGGCCTTCAACCTTTAACCTCTGGAAAGGGATTTAAACTTACACAGAGGGATATAGGTTGGGCCACCGGTTCAGTTGCTGGCCAGTGGTGCAGAAAGAATGGTCCAGTAGCCAAGAAAGACCTTGGAGCAGGCTTGGACTGACCATAGAGTAATTCTGGCAAATGCCAGATGAGCCGATCCCTGTAGTGGGCCGGTGCCTGTAGTGGGCCGCTGTATCTGCAGTCACCGCCGTGCTCCTCAGCAATATGTGCATGCCGGGCACACTAACTGCAGCAGGACCAGGAGACAGTGCGCTGTGCTGTGCCGGCCCTGCTGTGATAGTGTGCCCGGCCTGCACACACTGCTGAGGAGCGCAGCGGTGCCGGTGCCGGTGACCGTAGCTTCCTCCTTCCTATTCAAATCTATTTGCGTCTTTCAGACTTAAATAAATTTGAATAGTGCACCTGTACAGGACCCCGCCCCCGACGTGCAGCATCGTCATGAGATCAGTGCTGCGGGCGCCACACAGGATACGTCAGGAAGCGGTAAGCGCTCCATGGAGGAGCCGAAGAGACAAGTTTAATTAATGGGGATGAGTGGGGAGGGGCTGAGGACACACAATGGGGAACATTTGTGAAGCAACACAGCTTTGTGACAGGCAGAGGGGGAGTACTGAAATCCGAGGGAGGGGGGATGCAGGAGATGTAGTGATGGGGTAGTGTAATTTGTGTCTGTAGGGGGTGATGGAGGGTGCATTGTATTATGTCTGGAGAGGGGGTAATGGAGGGTGCATTGTATTGTGTGTGGGGGGAGGGATAATGAGGGGTGCATTGTATTGAGTGTGTGTGTGTGTGTGTGTGTGTGTGTGTGGAGGGGTAATAGGGGTGCATTGTATTGTGTGTGTGTGTTTGTGTGTGTGTGTGTGTGTGGGGGGAGGGGTAATGGAGGGTGCATTGTATTGTGTGTGGGAGGGTAATGGGGGTGCATTATATTATGTGTGGGGGGAGGGGTAATGGAGAGTGCATTGTATTGTGTGTGGGGGGATTACAAAAGAGCAGTTTGGGGGAATATATAAATAATAATATAGGGGCAGTATGGGGGGATATTATGGAGAGAGGCAGTGTGCGGGTGTATTATAAAGAGAGCAGTGTGGAGGGGACATTATGGAGAGAAGCTGTGTATGGGGACATTATGGAAAGAGGGAGCGTGGGGGTATATTAAGGAGAGAGGCAGTGTGGGAGCTATTTTGGATAAGGGCAGTGTGGGGGGGATATTTTGTGAAGGAAGCACAGCAATTATTTATTCAGGGGCACAGCATGGGAGATATTTATATTTATGGGGCAGAATAATGATACTTTTATTTTTAAAGGTGCTGTGTGGGGAAGTGCTACTGAAGAATAAAGATGGAGGTCTTCAGAGACGAGCAGTGGGCACGAAACCTCATCATGGTGTCTGTACTGCATGGAGACAAAAAGGGATGGGATCGACTCAGAAGATGTCACCTATAAAGGTACCTGGATGTAGATGATTATTTGTGATATTGCCTGCGTCTTATCAGTATTGTGGTTCCTGTTTGGTCCGCAGTCTGATAACAACAACTCCCAGCATCTCCTTACCATTGTTAAGGACAAGCTGGGAGTTGTAGATTTCGGCATCTTCCGAGTCTTCCCATTGATCTGCATTGTAAAGTACAGAGCGTCCTCCGAGTGGAAAACACCAGAAGAATGGAGCGGTCACTTCTTTTAATCACTTGATGGTTTTAGAATCCGAAGTTGACAACAGCTTCCTGATCACCTATCTGTAGAATAGGTAATCAATATTAGTTCAGGGGGATGTGATTTTGTATCCCTGGCCATCAGCTATGTGACCGCAGCATTATATGGAGAGCAGCATCCTCTTCATTATCTGCTAGACCCAGCTCTGTAGGGAAAATAGCGGCTTCACCAGGTCCTGCTACTAAGAGCAATAAATAGGCCTGCGCTGTAATACTGGACGCAGCTGTGACTACATGTTATATGGTCGTGTTACACAACCTACAAGTGCACAAAGATATTCCACATTCACCATGCAATAAGTGGACCTTGCACCCCCAAATGCCAGGGCTGAATGCGAGTCCAGCCCTGTCTTGGAGGTACGTGTACGGAGAAAATCATAAGGCATGAACATAGTAAACAAGCTAAAGTCAAAATCAGGAATGTCCACTGGGAATTAAAGAGCAAGGCAAACAGAAGTTCACTAAAACTGATCAAATAATAATTGGCAATGGACAGCAGGAGTTCTGGATGTTTTTGTCTATAAAGTGTTTTTATTTGATTTTAAAAGTTTATTAACCAACATTTAAAGGGGGGGAGGTTTAGGAAAGTTAACTTTATTGGGAAAACCTGGGAAAGATTTTGGGGATAAAAAAAAAGGGGGGAGGACAGTAAGGGGAAAGGAATGAACAGTTTACATAATGATCACATTTTAAAACAATTTACTAAGTTTTATTAAATATTTTTCCCATGCTTAATTACCTGAGAAAAGAGAACAATCATTCTAGATGTTTTTTAGTTGCAATGGACTCGTGAAGATATCAGTCCAGGGTTTCCATCTTGTGTTATATTTTCCTATTTGTTTTCCTCTTAATGCGACGTTATATTCGACGTGTTATGCAAGGACACTTTGTCTATGATATCATTTATATCCTTCCCGGAGGGATATCTGGCTGGTTTCTGTGTTGAGACTCCTAACAGAGGCTTCACTGACTTTTTTGATTTGCATATTTCCCAGGGGGCAATGTACCTAGGATTTCACTGTCTTGAGCACCCTCGCTGGCTGCCGGCAGTGTTTTCTCTGGCTGATCTCCCCGAGATCAGTGATTGTTTTGTCTTGTTGGTCTACTAGGCATTGCTCCCACCTGGCCAGAATCCTACTCCACACTGATGAGGGGCAATACCCCGAAACAGCTGTCTGTGGATGGATACCTAGCCTTGGTATTTCCCTTGTCATATCTTTAAACTTGTCAAAAAGTTGGCAATTGACTAAAAGGGCCACTTACGATGGTGGTTATGGTGGTCTCCTAAAAAGAGCCACCCCTTGGTTGGGTCCTTCCCGGAGGGATATCTGGCTGATTTCTGTGTTGAGACTCCTAACAGAGGATCCACTGACTTTTTTGATTTGAATATTTCCCAGGGGGCAATGTACCTAGGATTTCACTGTCTTGAGCGCCCTCGCTGGCTGCCGGCAGTGTTTTCTCTGGCTGGTCTCCCCGAGATCAGTGATTGTTTTATCATTTATAGAGGGCACTTGAGTTTGTTTCCATTTTGAAGCGATGGCAATTTTGGTTGTTAACAAGATATGGCAAATTATATGTCTGAATTTGACTGGGACTTGATCCAAACCTATTGAGAAAAGGACTAACTGAGGGGTTAAACTGATATTTAGTTTAGTAAGTCTTAAAATTTAATTTTTGATGTCCCTCCAAAGAAGGTCAAGTTCCTTACAGGACCAAAATATGTGCGACAGATTACCTATCTAATTTCTCCAACATTCTGATGAACAATTGGGGTTTATTATGTTTAATTTATAGGGAGTAAGATACCATCTTGAAAGTACCTTGTAATGAGTCTCTTGGAGCTGGATGTTTTTTAGCCTGTGGATCCAACCAGTCTACATACCAGAGAGGAAAATATTTTTTAACTCAGAGAAACCATGGACCAATTTAGGCGTCAAATTCACCACATCTGCTCCTTTCTAACTCTAGTCAGTCAGTGGTTTGGCAATCTTGAAAAACATTTTTAATAAATAGTTTACAAACCCAAGAAAATGCTACAAGGCTTTCAGGGATTTTGTTTACACCGATTTCAGAAAGCTTTAGTGGAAAATACATTCTAGGAAATGTACTTGTTGCACCAGAAAACACATTTTTTAAGTTTTGCAGTTTTCAAGAACTGTTTAGAAGTCTTTGGCATGCAGTACATACATCAGATGTGTGATTTAATATCAGGTGAATAAGCCATAATGTCATCCTGATATACAGCCACAATTTGAGCATTTGTGTCTCTGACTATGCTATTAATAACAGTCTGAAAAATAACCTATGCATTTCTTAGCCGAAATGCATTACAAGATATTTGTAGTGAGTCAGGAAGTCAGAAGTGTTGAAGGCAATCTTCCACTTGTGACGCCCTGGACTATTCGGGTTGTCACAGGGTTCTGCACAATCTACCCTTCCCGTGCTGTACTCAAGCACACCAGTGGGCTGCTTAAGTAAGAATGGGGCCGCCAACCTAGGGGTTAGGCAGGGAGGTGGGAGTTGTCAAGCGAGTCGAGTAGGAACCCTCGAGCTGTGAGGAGCTCTAAGGGAGATGGGAGTAGTAGCTCCCAAGGGAGAAGCAGACTAGGTCGCAGACGGTGGTCTGGACCTAGAGGAGTCGGAACCCCGGTAGCAGGGGATTGAGGCTAGGTCCCTGGAACTCGTCAAGGAGGACGGTCAGCAGCCTGGCCCGATCACCGGTCCGGGACTGAAGGCACGTCGGGGTACACGGACCCTAGGTCGGGGAGAAGCTTCAGTCGACCCGGCAATTAACCTGCGGAGGACAGAGCCTTTATGGACTGTTCCCACAAAGCTCAGAGATCAGGGGCACTAGCACAATGAGGGGATAGGGCTTTCCTAGCAAGCGGCCCACTGAAATCCCAAGCGTGAGCTCCTGAGAGCAGGCTCCTTCACTTAGCCACAGTGGGGAGCGGGGCCCAGAAAGCTCCAGGCTACCGGGTCACAATGGACAATCTAAATTGGTGCCAGGAGGCAGGTTACGGACCACCAGGCAGTGCTGCAGGGGATGGGACCCGGACGAGCTCCCCTCAGGAGACAGCAGCAGTCAGAGACTTGGTTTACCTTGTTGTCAGCATTTGCTTCATTGCTGAGTGAGTACCCGATTGACCCCTGCACTGCACTCCCCGCATTATGATCCAAAGTCCTGGGGTCTACCCCTACCCGTGGAGGGTAAAGTCATCTTGCTGCCCCACTCCATCACCCCGGGTACTCCCAACGGCAGCAGCGGTGCAGGGCGGCACACCTCAAATTTCTGGTGTCACTCACAGGATACAAAATGGGCCCACTAACCTGGGTGACGTGTGCCTTGAAACGCAAATCTGCGGTGTCAAAGTCCCGTTTTTTTCCATTTCCCGCCATCTTTGGCTCCAAAACACCATCTTCCAGACCAAAAGCGCGCAAAGTCGAAGTCCCGCCCTTCGTCCTGAGAGTTTGGCCAGAACCGGAAGTTCCCAGAGTGCCCCCGGGTGGTAGTGAGTGGCTGGCGAAAACCGAGGGGGCATGACAGCATGTAGCAGCGGGAGTCAGGGACGCCAGGACTCTGCCATAACATTCCTGGGCACCACAGAGGCAAGATGGCGGCACGAGACTGGTCATCAGAGCGTGCTGCTCCTGGGACCACGACCTGTATCGAGCAAGAGGCTGAACAACTCTGCAGGTGGATGCGGACACAATTCCTCTTTATACTGGACCATTGGAGAGAAGAGATGAGGAGCCTGGCAATGGCGGTGCGAGCCCGTGAGATTGAAGTCCCATGCTAGGAGCGGGTAAGCAGCTACCCAGCCCCGGTTGACCCGGCCTATATGGCTGCGGGGTCCGGTCTGCCCCCGCCCGCTGCAAGCACTTCACCAGCGTCACCCTCATCCTCGGCGGACGCCGAGCTGCCTACCCCAACACCGGCAGTGGAACCTCCAGTCCCCATTTACAAAGAGAGAGCTGCAGAGCTTCAGACCCTACCACCCGACCAGGCCATGACAGTAGTCACCCCAACATCGGCCCAACCGGACACGGCCGCATCATCAGGCCTGTACCCTGATACGGAGCACCCGGACTCTGGACCTACGGCTGTGGAGCAGTCGGTTCCTTTGTCTGCCAGGGCAGAGCCTGTGGAGATGCCAGCACTACCGCCGCACGGTGTTCCAGCGGCTGCTGGGGCCACAGATGTATACCTATGACCCATACCAGTAAGGGAGGCGAAGCCGAATGCTGACGCCCACCTACTGGGAACGACAACAGCACAAGCTGCACCTGGAGGTGACAACACGAGATCAGCGATGACAGGAGATTGCTGCCCGTACCGAAAGAGAGAAGGAGAATCTGAGAAGTGCTGCCTCCTGAGTCAGAGGGCCGTAGTACCAAGGTCTTGTAGAGCAGTTTGACCCCAACCGAGGATGGGGGTTTGTTCAGTAAGCAGGCCTCACGGCAGGAGTGTTTGTCTCCCGGAGAGATGTAGAAGAGCATCTCCCGAGGGGGCACCCGGGCCGTAACCTTGAGCCGAGAGAGGTGGTTTCATACACCCGGCACTGTGGAGAGCGGGGCAGGTATGCCTTGGATGTGAAAAGGCTTGTTATGATCAATGAGCAGGTCATGCCAGCCTCCGCTGTAGGTTACAAGCATTAATGGTAGCGGTACCAGGTTATATGAAGTTAACATGTTAATATTGTGTTTTCTTTTATTATTTTTCTTAGTTTGTTATTTTCTTGAAAAATGATAAGTAATGTTTATGTGAAAAATGATGATTACCAGGTTTTACCTCACCTGATTAAAAGAGTTTACATACAGTAATGTTTGCACCTGGTGCATGGACTCCGTTTTCCCTTCCCCATATATTTTATAGTAAGAATGGACCATAGGTGCGGGACTGGTTGCGGCCAGCACAAACTTGTGCCATTTACCACCTCTCATACCAATCAAAATCCTATCTATGCCCTTGGCCTGAAATAAAGAACTGTCGCATCCATGTTTTAGTTTAAAGTGGCGTGGGATGGTTTTTAGTTTATTAGAATCTTCTTCCTGCTTAGCATTTTCAATATCTAGCACATGTTCACGGATCCGATGTCTCAGTTCACGGGACGTCATCCCCACATATGCTAATCCACAAGGACATGTTGGTCCTGGGGTATGAGAGGTGGTAATTGGAAGAGACTCCTGGCTCAAAGAGAAACAATGTGGATTTACAAATTGAATACTCTTACGCCAAATGGATTGAACGATCATAATAGTTTTGTTCTCTTCCTCCCCATATAAATTTTAAGTGTAGATTTCTGTTTTTTTATTCTGTTTTTAATACAACATATTATTTTAATATTTATTTATGTGGTTGTAATGTATGGTTTTAATCTTTCCTCTTTAGGGTCTCTGGAAATACCTTTTCATCTTGGGCCAACTTTGGTTGGTCTTTTGTAGATTGTATTCGTATAAACCTTGGCATAAGGTGGAATTTTGAATGTGTTTTGGATATTATATTATTGTTATTTATTGGGATCATGTATTAATTACTAATATACTAATTGGATTATCGTGTTGGTTTTGTGGTTCTCATCGGGCACTTGTTATTAATGGAATCTAGAAATTTTGATGCTGATACTACTTTTCATTACATGTTTTATATTTATAGAGTGATTTATCACATATGTTTTTAATATTATTAATAATTAATTGTTATATATCTTATTTACTATAAAATTTAAAATTTATATGTATATTATCAGTATTTAATCATTTGGATTTATGATTATGTTTAGTGTTAGAGATACCCCAACCCATCCTCCCTATCCCTTCCCTAACATTTTTTCCATATATTCATGAAAAATAATTATTGATTATGTATTTATCTTTTACAGGCTCTTTTTCATGTTTTGTCTCTCTCTATTTCCTCACTTCACCAGTCACTTCTTTCACTTATTTGTCCCTGCTTTTCCTCTCTTTTCTTTATATGGCCCTTGTGGCCCCTTATTTTGGGCTTTTTATTACTATTGATTATTGATCGGTACATAAAATCACTAATTGATTATAACTATAAAAAAAATTTTTGTATGTTGAGAATATTTTAAATATTATATATAAATTTTTTTCACGTAAGCACTTTATTATGCTCCCACCACCCGCCTGAGATTTCTCGGACGGGTGCTGGTTGGCATTCATATTTATTGATTTTTCACTTATTACTGTTATTTAATTATACATGGCTAGTATGGTAACTATAAGACTGTGGTTCATATTCATATTATATCATATGGAAAGGGATATGTGATTAACATAGATATATGCACAGATAGCGAGATGCACATATATATATAATATATATATATATATATATATATATATATATATATATATATACATGATCGTTTGAGTATAGACAATTATTACATACTTCTCCTTGCCTCAGCTTTCCCTATTATGCTTTTGTAGTTTGATGCAAATGTTAGGGTTTTATACTGGTGGATGCTCGTGGAAGTCTTTACAGCGTCCTTTGAAAACGGGATTATTATGTGTATCCGGAGGTGACGTCCTGATGTTTACATCTCACCATGGCGACTAATACTTACGGGTGAAGTGCCTCCGGAAATAACGTGTCAGATCTATGTTTGATACGTCTCTATGGCACCTTGGACTGCTGATATATTGATGTGACGTTCCCGGAAATGACGTTATGGACTCTCCACGAATGAATATGCTTGTTTACAACTGTCGCTACGGTGACCGGAGCGTGTCACATGTTCAAACCCGGAAATGACGTTCTGGACTTTCCATGAGTAAATATGATTGTTTACAACCGTTGCTACGGTGACCGGAGCGTGTCACATGGTTAAACCCGGACATTTCGTCACTAAGTAACACACCGGTTTTACATCTATGAGGGATTCCCTACCTATAAAGAGGTCAGCGTTTCCAATACAGATCACTCCTGGACGAAGCACATTTAGGTGCGAAACGCGCGTCAGTGTGTCTGTCGAGGCCGTGGCAGTCCTACGCTTTTGGACTTTTGGTAATGTTATGTTACCTGTTACATGGAGTAATATACTGATACTGCATACTGTATCCTTGTTACAATTTATACATTACTTAATGTTTACTATTGGGAAAAGTTTGCATTTTTGAAGGATTTTTGATACAGAGTAACATTTCATACTACCCATATATGGTTATCCATTAATGATAGAACAATAAGTGCCTGGTGTTCCCCATTATTCCATCCGTCCCTCCTGGGCTGATCCATTATTGTTACGTGTTTTAAATATTATCTTGTCAATAAAGATGAAGTGTTTTGCATTATACAATAAGGCCTGCATATTCTTCTTTGGTGTTTATATTGATTTCATGCAATAGAGGCCTTATATGGTTGTTGTGGTTTTTGGTATGTTTGCTTTATCATCCCTTGTCCAAGGCATTGCCCTATTTGATGCTTTTCGGCAGAGGAGAGATCCTTTTTGTTTCCCATGTTACTTGAAAAATGTGGCCTGCTTAATATTGTGGAACATCCAGTTTTCCTTTTATTGGGCTCACCTGGCAAACTAAGACTGGTTTCACATCTCCGGTATTTTGCCGGAAGCCGGATCCGGCAAAAATGCAGTACAGTTATATTAATTTACAATGGAAGTGCGACACTATGCGGACACATGCAATTGTGTATGAAGCATGTGTCCGCATGGTATCGTGCTTCCATTGTAAGTGAATGTAACTGTACTGCATTTGTGCCGGATCTGGCTTCACGCAAAATACCGGAGATGTGAAACTAGCCAAATTATCACAGGTATCTGAGATTTGATTTCAGTGATCCAAAGAACCCTGAGACACAATACCACCAATGAGTTCCTTTGAAAAAAATAAAAATAAATAATCGCTATGACACTTAAATCCAATTTGCATAATAATTTGGAACATAGTGTGTGTGTGTGTGTGTGTGTGTGTGTGCGTGTATATATAATATATATATATATATATATATATATATATATATATATATTATAATTATACTAGCTGTAGTACCCGGCGTTGCCCTGTATAGTAACTGTCTCTCTCCCAGTCTCTGTCTCTCTGTCTCTGTCTGTCTGTCTCTCTGTCTCTTTCCGTCTGTCTCTGTGTATCTGTCTGTTTCTATGTCTCTGTGTCTATCTCTCTGTCTGTCTCTCTATCAGTCTCTCTGTCTTTCTCTCTCTCTCTGTGTCTGTCTGTCACATTCTATCACTATGTCCGTCTGTCTCTCTCTATCTCTTTCCAGGTCTGTCTCTTTCCAGGTCTGTCTCTTCCCAGGTCTGTCTCTTTCCCAGGTCTGTCTCTTTCCTATGTCTGTCTCTTTCCTATGTCTGTCTCTTTCCTATGTCTGTCTCTTTCCCTGTCTGTCCCTTTCTTTGTCTGCCTGTTTCTGTCCCTGTCTCTTTCTAGCGCTGTCTCTTTCCAGGTCTGTCTCTTTCCCAGTCTGTCTTTTTCCCTTTCTCTTTACCTGCCTGTCTTTGTCTGTATCTCTGTCTGTCTCTTTTGCGGTCTGTCTCTTTCCCTGTCTACCTGTCTCTGTCTGTCTCTATCTCTGTGTCTTTTTCCTTGTCTGTCTCTATCTCTGTGTCTCTTTCCCAGTCTGTCTCTATCTCTCCCTGTCTCTTTCTCTGTCTCTTTCCTTGTCTCTGTATCTTACCTTGTCTCTTTCCCCATCTGTGTCTTTCCTTGTCTTTTTCCTTGTCTCTGTCTTTTTCCCTGCCTGTCGGTCTCTGTCTGTACCTTTCCCTGTCTGTCTGTGCCTGTCTCTTTTCCTGTCTGTGTCTGTCTGCCTCTCTCTCTGTCTGTCTCTCTCTCTCTGTCTCTCTCCCTGTCTGTCGCTTTCCCTGCCTGTCTCTTTCCCTGTCTGTCTGTGCCTGTCTCTTTCCCTGTCTGTCTGTGTCTGTCTCTTTCCCTGTCTGTGTCTCTCTCTGTCTCTTTCCCTGTCTGCCTCTTTTACTCTGTCTGTGCCTATGTCTGTCTGTCTCTGTCTATCTATATGATATGAAAGCTGCACACCAAATTCAGAGAAATATGAACAAGCATAACTGCTTTAGGATACATAAGGAATGAAAAATACAACTAGCCATATGAAAAATTGAAAACATTTTTAAATGTGACATTGCATAATTGCTGAGGATTATTTGAAAAAAAAGAGATATTTAGCTAATGTATTGATCAATTTATTACTGCCCCATAACCAACTTCACGGTAATCTCTTATTTATGGGGTCCCTAACCAAATGTCACCTCTATATGCGGTTAAAACCTGCTTGTGTGCATGGGTACCTAACCAAATGTTACCTCTATGTGCAGTTGAAACCTGCTGTGTATGGGAAGCAAGGGACCTGGCTATATAGGAAGTTGAATAATCATGGCTAAAGGGCGGGACTGGGTTCTCAGACAGAAAAAAAACTGCATAACAATCAAAAAGACTGCTGGAACACCATTGTAAATGTGAACAGGGTGCTAGCCAAAAAATACATAATCTATATGAAGTGAAAGCTGCACACCAAATTCAGAGAAATATGAACAAGCATAACTGCTTTAAGATACATAAGGAATGAAAAATACAACTAGCCATATGAAAAATTGAAAACAAATTTAAATGTTACATTGCATAACTGCTGAGCATTATTTGAAAAAAAGAGATATTTAGCTAATGTATTGATCAATTCATTACTGCCCCATAACCAACTTCACGTTAATCTCTTATATACGGGGTCCCTAACCAAATGTTACCTCTATATGCGGTTAAAACCTGCTTGTGTGCATGGGTACCTAACCAAATGTTACCTCTATGTGCGGTTGAAACCTGCTGTGTATGGGAAGCAAGGGACCTGGCTATATAGGAAGTTGAATAATCATGGCTAAAGGGCGGGACTGGGTTCTCTTTTGATTGTCTCTGTCTGTCTGTCTTTATCTGTCTCCCCACCAACATCATATTACCTCACACATAAGTTTATTATACTAGAAATCTCTTTCGTTCCTATAGCAACCAATCAGAGCTGCTATTAATAACCTGTGGCTCACAGCTCCATTGACTTTAATGGAGGCAGGTTTTTTTGGAGAGTAACGTGCAGGGTTACATTTTCCCATCAAAATATAGTCTATGACGTTCCCTGAGTCATATAAGGTGTCTGTGCAAAATTTCGTGATTGTAAATGCGACGGTGCAGCTTTATATATTAGATACTAGCTGTAGTACTCGGTCATTGTCCAGGATCGTAACTGTCTCTCTGTCTCTCTTCGAGTTTCTGTCTGTCTCTGTGTCTGTCTCTGTCTGTCTGTCTGTATCAGTCTCTTTGTCTGTCTCTCTCTATCTCTGTGTCTGTCAGTCTCTTTCCCCATCTGTCTCGTTCCATGTCTGTCTTGTTGCAGGTTTGTCTCGTTCCAGGTCTGTCTCTTTCCCCGTATGTCTCTTTCCCCGTCTGTCTCTTTCCCCGTCTGTCTCTTTCCCCGTCTGTCTCTTTCCCCGTCTGTCTCGTTCCCCGTCTGTCTCGTTCCCCGTCTGTCTCGTTCCCCGTCTGTCTCGTTCCCCGTCTGTCTCTTTCTCTTTCTGTGTCTCTCCCTGTCTGTCTCTGTCTCTTTCCCTGTCTCTTTACTTGTCTCTGTCTCTTTCCCTGTCTAGTTACTTGTCTGTCTTTTGTCTCTTTCCTTGTCTCTGTCTCTTTCCCTGTCTCTTTCCTTGTCTCTGTCGCTTTCCCTGTCTCTTTCCTTGTCTCTGTCACTTTCCCTGTCTGTCTCTGTCTGTGTCTGTCTGTCTCTTTCCCTGTCTGCCTGTCTCTTTCCCTGTCTGGCTGTCTCTTTCCCTGTCTGTATCTGTCTGTCTCTTTCCCTGTCTGCCTGTCTCTTTCCCTGTCTGTCTGTCTCTCTGTCTCTGTCTCTTTCCCTGTCTGCCTGTGTCTTTCCCTGTCTGTCTGTGTCTGTCTGCCTCTTTGACTGTCTGTCTCTCTCTCTCTGTCTCTTTCTGTCTCTCTCTATCCGTCTCCCAACCGACATGTTATTACCTCACACATAAGCTTCTTATGCTAACAATTTATTTTGTTCCTATAGCAACCCCTCACAGCTCCTATTAATAACCTAATAGCTCGCAGCTCCATTCACTTTAATGGAGGCAGGATTTTTGGAGAGTAACTGTAAAGTGCGGGGTTACATTTTCATGTCCAAATATAGTCTATAGTCTATGACATTCCCTGAGTCACATGTAGTGTCTCTGCAAAATTTCGTGATTGTAAATGTGACGGTGCAGATTTCTTTAGTGGACATACATACACACATACACTCAGCTCTATATATTAGACTAGCTGTAGTACCCGGGCGTTGCCCAGGATAGTAAGTGTCTCTATGTCTGTCTCCCATCTTCATCTGTCTCTGTCTGTCTGTCTGTCTCTGTCTCTGTCCGTCTGTCTCTGTCTGTCCGTCTGTTTGTTTGTCTCTTTCCGTCTGTCTCTGTCTGTCTCTGTATTAGTCTCTCTGTCTGTCTCTATCTATGTGTCTGTGTCTCTCTTTATCTCTTTCTGTCTGTCTGTCAGTCTCTTTCCCCGTCTAACTCATTCCCCGTCTAACTCATTCCCCGTCTGTCTCTTTCCCCGTCTGTCTCTTTCCCCGTCTGTCTCTTTCCCCGTCTGTCTCTTTCCCCGTCTGTCTCTTTTCCCATCTGTCTCTTTTCCTATCTGTCTCTGTCTCTTTCCCTGTCTGTCTCTTTCCCCGTCTGTCTCTTTCCCCGTCTGTCTCTTTTCCCATCTGTCTCTTTTCCCATCTGTCTCTGTCTCTTTCCCTGTCTGTCTCTTTTCCCGTCTGTCTCTTTTCCCATCTGTCTCTTTTCCCATCTGTCTCTGTCTCTTTGCCTGTCTCTTTCCTTATCTTTTTCCTTGTCTCTGTCTCTTTCCCTGTCTCTTTTTCTGTCTCTTTCCTTGTCTCTTTCCCTGTCTGTCTCTTTCCCCGTCTGTCTCTTTCCCCGTCTGTCTCTTTCCCCGTCTGTCTCTTTTCCCATCTGTCTCTGTCTCTTTCCCTGTCTGTCTCTTTCCCCGTCTGTCTCTTTCCCCGTCTGTCTCTTTCCCTGTCTGTCTCTTTCCCCGTCTGTCTCTTTCCCCGTCTGTCTCTTTCCCCGTCTGTCTCTTTTCCCATCTGTCTCTGTCTCTTTCCCTGTCTGTCTCTTTCCCCGTCTGTCTCTTTCCCCGTCTGTCTCTTTCCCTGTCTGTCTCTTTCCCCGTCTGTCTCTTTCCCCGTCTGTCTCTTTTCCTGTCTGTCTCTTTCCCCGTCTGTCTCTTTCCCCATCTGTCTCTTTCCCCGTCTGTCTCTTTTCCCATCTGTCTCTTTTCCCATCTGTCTCTGTCTCTTTCCCTGTCTGTCTCTTTCCCCGTCTGTCTCTTTCCCTGTCTGTCTCTTTCCCTGTCTGTCTCTTTCCCCATCTGTCTCTTTCCCCGTCTGTCTGTTTTCCCATCTGTCTCTTTTCCCATCTGTCTCTGTCTCTTTCCCTGTCTGTCTCTTTTCCCGTCTGTCTCTTTTCCCATCTGTCTCTTTTCCCATCTGTCTCTGTCTCTTTGCCTGTCTCTTTCCTTATCTTTTTCCTTGTCTCTGTCTCTTTCCCTGTCTCTTTTTCTGTCTCTTTCCTTGTCTCTTTCCCTGTCTGTCTCTTTCCCCGTCTGTCTCTTTCCCCGTCTGTCTCTTTCCCCGTCTGTCTCTTTTCCCATCTGTCTCTGTCTCTTTCCCTGTCTGTCTCTTTCCCCGTCTGTCTCTTTCCCCGTCTGTCTCTTTCCCTGTCTGTCTCTTTCCCCGTCTGTCTCTTTCCCCGTCTGTCTCTTTCCCCGTCTGTCTCTTTTCCCATCTGTCTCTGTCTCTTTCCCTGTCTGTCTCTTTCCCCGTCTGTCTCTTTCCCCGTCTGTCTCTTTCCCTGTCTGTCTCTTTCCCCGTCTGTCTCTTTCCCCGTCTGTCTCTTTTCCTGTCTGTCTCTTTCCCCGTCTGTCTCTTTCCCCATCTGTCTCTTTCCCCGTCTGTCTCTTTTCCCATCTGTCTCTTTTCCCATCTGTCTCTGTCTCTTTCCCTGTCTGTCTCTTTCCCCGTCTGTCTCTTTCCCTGTCTGTCTCTTTCCCTGTCTGTCTCTTTCCCCATCTGTCTCTTTCCCCGTCTGTCTGTTTTCCCATCTGTCTCTTTTCCCATCTGTCTCTGTCTCTTTCCCTGTCTGTCTCTTTCCCCGTCTGTCTCTTTCCCAGTCTCTCTTTTCCCATCTGTCTATTTTCCCATCTGTCTATGTCTCTTTCCCTGTCTGTCTCTTTCCCCGTCTGTCTCTTTCCCCGTCTGTCTCTTTCCCCGTCTGTCTCTTTTCCCATCTGTCTCTTTTCCCATCTGTCTCTGTCTCTTTCCCTGTCTGTCTCTTTCCCCGTCTGTCTCTTTTCCCATCTGTCTCTCTTCCCATCTGTCTCTGTCTCTTTCCCTGTCTGTCTCTTTTCCCGTCTGTCTCTTTTCCCATCTGTCTCTTTTCCCATCTGTCTCTGTCTCTTTGCCTGTCTCTTTCCTTATCATTTTCCTTGTCTCTGTCTCTTTCCCTGTCTCTTTTTCTGTCTCTTTCCTTGTCTCTTTCCCTGTCTGTCTCTTTCCCCGTCTGTCTCTTTCCCCGTCTGTCTCTTTTCCCATCTGTCTCTTTTCCCATCTGTCTCTTTTCCCATCTGTCTCTTTTCCCATCTGTCTCTGTCTCTTTCCCCGTCTGTCTCTTTTCCCGTCTGTCTCTTTTCCCATCTGTCTCTTTTCCCATCTGTCTCTTTTCCCATCTGTCTCTGTCTCTTTCCCTGTCTGTCTCTTTTCCCGTCTGTCTCTTTTCCCATCTGTCTCTTTTCCCATCTGTCTCTGTCTCTTTGCCTGTCTCTTTCCTTATCTTTTTCCTTGTCTCTGTCTCTTTCCCTGTCTCTTTTTCTGTCTCTTTCCTTGTCTCTTTCCCTGTCAGTGTCTTTCCCCATCTGTCTTTTTCCCTGTCTGTCTCTGTCTCTTTCCTCGTCTGTCTCTTTCCTCGTCTGTCTCTTTCCTCATCTGTCTCTTTCCCTGTCTCTTTCCCTGTCTGTGTCTTTCCCCATCTGTCTTTTTCCCTGTCTGTCTGTCTCTTTGCTCGTCTGTCTCTTTCCCGGTCTCTTTCCTGGTCTCTTTCCCGGTATCTTTCCCGGTCTCTTTCCTTGTATCTGTCTCTTTCACTGTCTGTCTCTTTGCTTCTTGTCCTGTCTGCCTGTCTCTTTCCCTGTCTGTCTGTATCTGTCTGCCTCTGTCTGTCTCTTTGACTGTTTGTCTCTCTCTGTCTCTCTCTCTGTCTCTTTCCCTATCTGTCTGTCCTCTCTTTTCCTGTCTCCCACTCTCGGTCTTTCTCTGTCTGTCTGTCTCTATCTCTTTCTGTCTTTCTCTATCTGTCTCCCCACTGACACATCTTATTACCTCACAAATAAGCTGCTTATACTAAAAGTTTATTTTGTTCCTTTAGCAACCACTGACAGTTGATATTAACAGCCTGTAGCTCACACCTCCATTCAGTTTAATGGCAGGTTTTTTGGAGAGTAACTGTAATGCGCAAGCTTACATTTTCTCGTCAAAATATAGTCTGATGTTCCCTGAGTCACATAGGGTGTCTGTGCAAAATTTATGCAACGGTGCAGATTCCTTTAGCGGACATACATACACACATACATACACTCAGCTTTATATATTAGACTAGCTGTAGTACCTGGGCGTTGCCTGGGATAGTAACTGTCTCTCTGTCTCTCTCCCAGTCTCAGACAGAGAGACAGACAGCGACACACAGACAGTGTCTTTCTTTGTCTGTCTGTGTCTATGTCTCTGTCTGTCTGTTTCTATCTCTCTGTCTGTATTTGTCTCAGTCTATCTGTCTCCATCTCTGTGTCTGTCTGTCTCTCACTATCTCTGTGTCTGTCTCTATGTGTGTGTGTGTGTGTGTGTGTTTGTGTCTGTCTGTCTCTCTCTTTCCCCGACTGTCTCTTTCCCCGTCTGTCTTTGTCTGTGTCTTTCCAGGTCTGTCTCTTTTCAGGTTTGTCTCTTTGCCCAGGTTGTCTCTTTGCCCAGGCTGTCTCTTTGCCCAGGCTGTCTCTTTGCCCAGGCTGTCTCTTTCAAGGGCTGTCTCTTTGGCCGGCTGCCTCTTTGCCCAGCTGTCTCTTTCCAGGGCTGTCTCTTTCCAGGGCTGTCTCTTTCCCCATCTGTCTCTTTCCCCGTCTGTCTCTTTGCCCGTCTGTCTCTTTGCCCGTCTGTCTCTTTGCCCGTCTGTCTCTTTGCCCGGCTGTCTCTTTGCCCGGCTGTCTCTTTCCAGGGCTGTCTCTTTCCAGGGCTGTCTCTTTGCTTGTCTGTCTCTTTGCTCGTCTGTCTCTTTCCAGGGCTGTCTCTTTCCCCGTCTGTCTCTTTGCCCGTCTGTCTCTTTGCCCGGCTGTCTCTTTCCAGGGCTGTCTCTTTCCAGGGCTGTCTCTTTGCTTGTCTGTCTCTTTGCTCGTCTGTCTCTTTCCAGGGCTGTCTCTTTCCCCGTCTGTCTCTTTTCCCGTCTGTCTCTTTTCCCGTCTGTCTCTTTTCAGGTCTGTCTCTTTGCCCGTCTGTCTGTGTCTGTCTGTGTCTATCTCTATCAGTCTCCCCACCGACATCTTATTACCTCACACATAAGCTTCTTATACGAACAGTTTATTTTGTTCCTATAGCAACCACTGACAGTTGCTATTAATAGCCTGTAGCTCCCCCCATTCAGTTTAAAGTTTTTTGAGCTTCAAAAAAAATTGTAAATTATTTTTTGACCTGCGCCCTAAGTCCTCAGGGACTCCCGTACAGCAGGTTAAGATTTTCATCTCCCTTCTGCGTGGTGACCCTCAGGACTGGGCCTTCTCTTTAGCGTCTGATGATCCAATTCTCCGTGATGTGGACTCCTTTTTTCAGGCCTTGGGTTTATTATATGATGAACCCAATATTGTGGACCAAGCAGAAAAGGTCTTGTTGTCCTTAACTCAGGGTTTGGATTCTGCAGAAACGTTTTGTCAGAAATTTCGAAAGTGGGCGGTCCTTACCAAATGGAATGATGATGCGCTTGCGGCTCTTTTTCAGAAGGGTATTGCTGATGCTGTGAAGGATGTAATGGTAGGATTTCCCGTCCCTTCTGGTCTTGATGCCTCTGTGGCCTTGGCCAGGCCATTCAGATTGATAGGCGGTTACGTGAGCGCAGGAAGATACCTGCTGGTTTTGTGCCTGTGGAACAGCCTTTGGAGTCTATGGAGTGTGATAGGGTCCTTTCTAATGCTAGTCGGCAGGGGTTCAGACGGAAGAACAGACTGTACTTCTATTGTGGAGACGCTTCTCATAACATCTCTGTCTGCCCTAAATGTGAAAGGAGATTGGCTACTTCTGTTACTGTGGATTCTTTGCAACCAAAGTTTCTTTTGTCTGTCACATTGATTTGCTCATTGTCTTCCTTTTCTGCATTTGCCTTTGTGGACTCAGGGGCAGCGCTCAATTTGATGGATTTTGGGTTTGCTAGGGATTGTGGTTTCCCCATAGTTCCTTTGCAAACTCCTATTCCTTTAAGGGGCATTGATACTACCCCTTTGGCAGAAAATAAACCCCAATTTTGGACCCAGGTGCCTATGAGAGTTGCACCAGCGCATCAGGAAACTTGTAAATTTTTAGTATTGCATAATCTACAGGATACCTTGGTATTGGGATTTCCGTGGTTGCAGACCCATAATCCAGTTCTTGACTGGAGATCCTTGTCGGTAGCTAGTTGGGGTTGTCAAGGTTTGCATCAGGACCTTTCCGTGTCGTCCATGTCTGCTCAGGCAGTTGATGTTCCGGCCTTCTTGTCTGATTTCCATGATGTATGTAGTGACCAGGAATTTGATTCTCTGCCCTCACACCGGGACTGTGACTGTGCCATTGACCTGGTGCCGGGTTGTAAATTTCCCAAGGGGTAGATTTTCAACTTGTCTGTGCCCGAACATGATGCCATGTGGTCATATATCAGGGAATCATTGGAGAAGGGGCACATTCGGCCCTCCTCTTCTCCTTTGGGTGCTGGCTTTTTCTTTGTTGCTAAGAAAGATGGGTCGTTGAGGCCTTGTATTGATTACCGTCTTCTTAATAAAATTACGGTCAAATATCAGTACCCTTTGCCTCTGATGTCTGATCTGTTCTCTAGAGTGAAGAGCGCCAAATGGTTTACGAAACTGGATCTCAAGGGTGCGTATATTCTCATCTGTATTAAGAAGGGTGATGAATGGAAGACGGCTTTTAATACTCCTGAGGGGCATTTTGAGTACCTAGTGATGCCTTTTGGGCTCAATAATGCACCCTCCGTCTTCCAGGCCTTCATGAATGATATTTTTCGGGACCTTATTGGTCAATTTTTGATTGTGTATTTGGATGACATCTTGATTTTTTCTGATAATTGGGACTCTCGTGTTAGGCAAGTACGGGCTGTTTTTCAGATACTTAAGGATAATGCACTGTACGTTAAGGGGTCAAAGTGCCTCTTTGGGGTGCAAAGGATTTCCTTTTTGGGCTTCATCTTGTCTCCCTCCGCTATCGAAATGGACCCGGTTAAGGTTCAGGCTATTTACGACTGGGTGCAACCGACTTCTCTAAAATCCCTACATCAGTTTTTGGGGTTTGCTAATTTTTACCGTAAATTTATAGCCAATTTTTCTGCCATTGTCAAACCTCTGACAGATTTAACCAAGAATGGAACTGATGCTGAGCATTGGACCCCAGAGGCGATTGTAGCCTTCCAGGAGCTTAAAAGGCGATTCACTTCTGCCCCAGTCCTGCAGCAACCTGATGTGTCTCGCCCATTTCAAGTGGAGATCGATGCCTCAGAGATCGGAGCTGGAGCTGTTCTGTCTCAACGAGACGCTACTTCGGGTAAACTTAAGCCCTGTGCCTTTTTCTCTCGGAAGTTTGCTCCTTCTGAACGGAATTATGATGTGGGGAACCGGGAATTATTGGCTATGAAGTGGTTGGAGGGGGCTAGACATCAAGTTGTGGTTCTTACGGACCACAAGAATCTTACCTAGTTGGAATCGGCCAAGAGGTTGAATCCTCGGCAGGCCAGGTGGGCTTTGTTTTTTACCCGGTTTAATTTTGTGGTCTCTTTTTTGCCAGGCACCAAGAATGTTAAGGCCGATGCCCTTTCCAGGAGTTTCTGTGCTGACTCTTTGGAGGTTGTCGAGCCGTCTACTATCTTGAATGATGGTGTAGTTTTCTCGGCCATTTCGCCTGATCTGCGGTTTGCACTGGCGGAATTTCAGGGGGATAAACCTGAGAGATGTCTTACAGGGAAACTGTTTGTCCCGGACCAATGGAGAGACCGAGTTGTCTCTGAGGTTCATTGCTCTGTTTTGGCGGGTCATCCTGGCATTTTTGGTACTCTGGATCTTGTGAGACGCTCTTTTTGGTGGCTTTCCCTGTCCCGGGAAGTCCGTCGTTTTGTGCAGTCGTGTCGAGTTTGTCCTAGGTCCAAGCCCTGTTGTTCACGTTCTAGTGGGCTATTATTGCCTTTGCCAGTACCTAAGAAGCCTTGGACGCACATCTCTATGGATTTTATTTCAGAGCTTCCCGTCTCTCAGAAAATGACTGTGAATTGGGTGATCTGTGATAGATTCTCCAAGATGGTCCACTTGGTTCCCCTATCTAAGTTGCCGTCTTCCTCAGAGTTGGTGCCTTTGTTTTTCCAACATGTTGTTCGTTTGCATGGTATTCCCGAAAACATTGTTTCTGACAGAGGGGTGCAGTTTGTATCCAGGTTTTGGAGGATTTTTTGCTCCAAATTGGGTGTTCAGCTGTCTTTCTCCTTGGCGTTTCATCCTCAGACCAACGGTCAGACTGAAAGGGCTATCCAGACCCTGGAGACCTATTTACGGTGTTTTGTTTCTGCGGATCAGGATGACTGGGTTTCGTTTTTGCCTTTGGCTGAATTTGCCCTTAACAATAGAGCTAGCTCTACCACATTGGTGTCCCCCTTTTTCTGCAATTTTGGGTATCACCCTAGGTTCCTCTCGGGGCAGCTTGAGGCGTCTGACTGTCCAGGGGTGGATTCGGTGGTACACAGAATGCAGCAGATTTAGGGGCAGGTAGTGTATAAATTGTTTCAGTCCCAAGAAACTGCCCAAAGGTTTGCCAACCGGCGTCGGACTGTTGGTCCCCGGTTTAAAGGGGGGGACATGGTGTGGTTGTCCTCTAAAAATATTCCTATGAGAGTTCCATCTCCTAAATTTAAGCCCAGATTTATTGGACCTTATAAGATTTCGGAGATTATCAACCCTGTATCTTTCCGTTTGACTCTGCCTGTGTCATTTAAGATTCACAATGTCTTCCATAAGTCCTTGTTGAAGAAACATGTGGAGCCAACGGTTCCTGCAGCAGCGCCTCCTGACCCTGGTTTGATACAAGGGGATCTGGAGTATGAGGTTGACAAAATTCTGGATTCCCGTCGAAGTAGGCGTCAGCTTCAGTACCTTGTGAAATGAAAGGGTTATGGGCAGGATGATAACTCTTGGGTTGTGGCTTCTGACAGTTATGCGGACAGGTTGGTTCGCGCCTTCCATCATGCTCATCCTGAGCAACCCGATGGCGTTGGTGAGGGTTCGGTGACCCCTTCTCAAGGGGGGAGTACTGTTGTGAATGTCAGTTATGCTTTGGCTGCTGAGAGGCTCCCTCTTGTGGCCAGGAATGGTTTGGACATAGACCAGGTGTGTTGAGCAATGGGCGTTTCCATTGCTAACTCTCTGCTTATTTAAATCCTGGTCAGATAGCAGGCTATGCCGGATGTCAGTTGTTCTTTATTCACCAGCCTGCTTCATTCTGCTCCACACCACATCTACCCCAGATAAGTGCTTTGCTGTTTATTGTTTGGTTCTTTTACTCTTATCTGAGTTTGTCATTTGCTGTGGTTGTTTTCAGTTTATTTGCATGCAGGAATTTTCCCTCTTAGTTACCTAGCTGGGAAACTCCCTGCAGTTATGTTTGGAGTTTTGCTCCTATAAGTCCATGTGTTTGTGGCTTTTTGAATTTGTAATGATTCCTGTTTTCTGTTCATTGGTATGACAAGAGCGCCTGGTATAGGACGGAGTGCAGATCGGGCGATCTGAGGGCCTTTTTGTACTATCAGGAATTTGGAATTTTGCAGGGTTTTTCTCTGGCCACCATCAGCCTCTTTCCTGTCCTTTCCTATTTTAATCAGTGGGGGCCTCACCTTTTGCTAATCCTATCATCTGTGTATTGTGTTTTTCTATATCACCGCAGTCTTTGAATATGGGGGGGCTTGCTATTCTTTATCTCTTTTCTGAGGCAGAGAGTTATTCATCTTTCCTTCCTTTAGGATAGCTAGTTCTCCGGCTGGGTTTGCGGTGCACAGGCTGTTAGTTCACCCCTCGGCTACTTCTAGTTGTGATGGTTAGTAAGGGGATGGCGGCCAGATTAGTTGCCAATGCTCTTGTCACATTTTACCAATGATTTATGGTGGTCTTCCATGGTTCCGGATCATAACAGATGTCCCATCCTGGCTAAGGACAAGGGTACATACCGTTTCACAGGCAAATTCACACTACACCTATTGTCAGGCACATTTTGGGACCGGAGATAGTGGCAGCTACCCCCATGCTGTAGTCAGGGGGGCCGTAAGACCCATCTCTTCTCCCATAGGGTAGGGCCTAGCAACAAGAAAAGTGGGAGGAGCCAACTGAAAGTGAGACTAGAAACAGGTAGTTCAAAGTCAGTCAATAAGGAGAGGGAGAAGGAGAAGGAGGTACAGTGCCTACAAGAAGTATTCAACCCCCTGCAGATTTAGCAGGTTTACACATTCGGAATTAACTTGGCATTGTGACATTTGGAGTGTAGATCAGCCTGGAAGTGTGAAATGCACTGCAGCAAAAAAGAATGTTATTTTTTTTTTTTTTTTTAAATTGTGAAAAGTTTATTCAGAGGGTCATTTATTATTCAACCCCTCAAACCACAAGAATTCTGTTTGGTTCCCCTAAAGTATTAAGAAGTATTTCAGGCACAAAGAACAATGAGCTTCACATGTTTGGATTAATTATCTTTTCCAGCCTTTTTTGACTAATTAAGACCCTCCCCAAACTTGTGAACAGCACTCATACTTGGTCAACATGGGAAAGACAAAGGAGCATTCCAAGGCTATCAGAGACAAGATCGTGGAGGGTCACAAGGCTGGCAAGGGGTACAAAACCCTTTCCAAGGAGTTGGGCCTACCTGTCTCCACTGTTGGGAGCATCATCCGGAAGTGGAAGGCTTATGGAACTACTGTTAGCCTTCCACGGCCTGGACAGCCTTTGAAAGTTTCCACCCGTGCCGAGGCCAGGCTTGACCAAAGAGTCAAGGCTAACCCAAGGACAACAAGGAAGGAGCTCCGGGAAGATCTCATGGCAGTGGGGACATTGGTTTCAGTCAATACCATAAGTAACGTACTCCACCGCAATGGTCTCCGTTCCAGACGAGCCCGTAATGTACCTTTACTTTCAAAGCGTCATGTCAAGGCTCATCTACAGTTTGCTCATGATCACTTGGAGGACTCTGAGACAGACTGGTTCAAGGTTCTCTGGTCTGATGAGACCAAGATCGAGATCTTTGGTGCCAACCACACACGTGACGTTTGGAGACTGGATGGCACTGCATACGACCCCAAGAATACCATCCCTACAGTCAAGCATGGTGGTGGCAGCATCATGCTGTGGGGCTGTTTCTCAGCCAAGGGGCCTGGCCATCTGGTCCGCATCCATGGGAAGATGGATAGCACGGTCTACCTGGAGATTTTGGCCAAGAACCTCCGCTCCTCCATCAAGGATCTTAAGATGGGTCGTCATTTCATCTTCCAACAAGACAATGACCCAAAGCACACAGCCAAGAAAACCAAGGCCTGGTTCAAGAGGGAAAAAATCAAGGTGTTGCAGTGGCCTAGTCAGTCTCCTGACCTTAACCCAATTGAAAACTTGTGGAAGGAGCTCAAGATTAAAGTCCACATGAGACACCCAAAGAACCTAGATAACTTGGAGAAGATCTGCATGGAGGAGTGGGCCAAGATAACTCCAGAGACCTGTGCCGGCCTGATCAGGTCTTATAAAAGACGATTATTAGCTGTAATTGCAAACAAGGGTTATTCCACAAAATATTAAACCTAGGGGTTGAATAATAATTGACCCACACTTTTATGTTGAAAATTTATTAAAATTTAACTGAGCAACATAACTTGTTGGTTTGTAAGATTTATTCATCTGTTAATAAATCCTGCTCTTGTTTGAAGTTTGCAGGCTCTAACTTATTTGCATCTTATCAAACCTGCTAAATCTGCAGGGGGTTGAATACTACTTGTAGGCACTGTAGTTACCTCAGGAGAGTGGAGAGAAAGTAACTGAGAGAGAAGCTAGGCCCAGGTGACACCACAGACAGAGAAGAAAGGATCCCAGGGCCACGGAAGGGCATATTTGACCGTGGCCTGCTCCACAGGAAGATCGGGTGGAGGGATCTGGCTGCAAACGGGGACGGTCCCCACACAGAGGGAAGAAAGACATTTCCTCATAAAGTGACACCGAGGCCCAGGGTGGCTGCAAGCGCCCAGGGGCACAACCTGCCGTAGATCCCCTGGGAAGAGGGCAAGATTCCAGTCAGGCAAGCCCCCTTGACCAGATTCTATGGTAGAGGCCAAGACAAGTTCATTTATCAAAGTCAAGGCTGTGAAGTCAGTTGAGGAAAGAGACATAAAAGTGGTGTACCGGTATTAACCCTAAGAATCAGGGTCACGGAGCCGGGCTCTGCCACCGCTGACTACCCCCAGACTAGTACGGCCCGGGACCGGGTGTCCCAGAGCCCTGGAGTGGGCGAGTCAACCTTGGTGTCACAAACAGGATTTCGTGCCCGGACCCTGGGTACTGTGCGCCTGAAGGAACTGTGTGAAAAGACTGTGATTAACTGTGTTTTACTGTGGTGAAAAAGCTGCCGCCGCCATTAGCTTTGCTGAGTGCGGGAAAAAGAGGGGCGTGCCTGATGAAAGAGCGTGAAAATAAGCCCCGCCCCCTTGTCTTGAGAAAAGAGCGTGAAGATAAGTCTTGCCTCTGCTATGCAAAGAGAAGGATTGAAAAATGGCGCACAAAGAAGCTGAAAGTCTGGCAAAGTGATCCTAGATGTCGGACCAGAACGCTGATAGAATGTACTGGATCATAGGCGGAGTGATGTCGGCCATAGTGGGCTGGGTGCCAGCTTGGCGCCAAGCGCTGGTACAGCCTGGAAAATGGTGCAGCCGAGTGGCATGGTCGAGTGCTCGAGCAGTGCAGACGCGAGCAGGAACCAGGCCGGAAACATGGCAGAACACCTACAGCCAGGCACCCCAGGGAGCAAGCAACGAGACCCCGAGCTAAACCTCCTCCGGGAAGAAGTGGAGCTCCTCACCCGGAGATTGAGCACCTTACAAGCGGAGGTGGAGAGGCGGATGGATGAAGGAGCTTGAGAAGCAAGTGTCAAGAGGGACCGGGCGACACCCGAGGTCGTGGGCCAGAGAGAGCAGACCGTAGTGATGCACCCGGGTAAGCAGTTCGCCGCCCCTTCCCGGCTAAGCCCAGGGCGCCATGAAGCACTGCCGCCCAGTCCTCCTGCAGGCTTGCAGGAGGTGCCCGCTGAACACACCAAGGCTTGGGCGAAACCTGCTGACCCCGACAGTGAGGATGGCTCCCTCGATAGCGCAGGCCCCCGATCACCTTGTGGGCCCCTTGCCGAGCCCTCCCACTGGCATACCTGGTGCGTCCTTGCCTGGGATAAATTGGGACGCAGCACCGGTCCATGACCTGGGACTGCCTCGTCCAATACTTCCTGCCTCGACCCCACTTGCCACCCGCATAGCCTGCACACAGCAGCTGGAGCAATTCTGGTATGAAAGGGAGTGCCGGGAGGAAAAGAGGAGAGCAATAGAGGCAGCTAACCTAGCCTCCAAGGCCCACATCAGGAAATCACGCAAAGGGTCCCAGGGCCCAGTCAGGAGGGGCCAAGTCCTGGACTTTAGACTGGAGGAGAGCTGGGGCTTTATACGGGAGCCAGGCTTGGGAAAGGACGTGTTTGTCTCCCGCCGGGATATAGAAGAACGTCTAGAGAGAGGCCAATCAGGGCGCGATATCCAGCCTGGCGACCTGATAGAATATACGCGGCTGATAGGAAACCATGGGTAGTACGCCCTAAATGTCCACGTACTTCGTGAGGAGGCAGCCCCGGCAGAACCAGCAGGCCGCAGCCCCACTCCTGCCCGAACCCAGGCCACAGCACCCTGCAGCAGACCTGCAACAAGCACGCAGGAGACCCAGACAATGATCTCCTCGGCCTACCTGCTGCCTGGAGCCATGCCAGAGTGGGATCCCCGCATCTATCCACGTGATTAAATGAAGAAGAAGTCACAGCACTGTAAATAGCCCCTGTTTGTCCCTCATCCTTCTGAAGATGTTCCCTTTGCACCGCCCCATTGTTCTTTTTGAAGAAGCTACCCATCCCTTAAGTCCTGCCCCTTTGTGCTTTTTGAAGCTGTCACCCCCCACCACTGTCTGTGTTACAGGGCCACTGGACTTGAAAGTGGTCCGCAGTTAAATGTGTATATATGTGTGTTGTTGTTTAACCAGGCCACTGGACTTAGTGGCTGGTTCTGCCCCTTATGTAAAGTTAAAGTTGAACAGACGTTTGGGCCACAGGACTATGTGTGGTCAGTAACCCCAATGTATATAGTTGCACCTGTTCTGCCCCCTACCATAATTATGGTGGGAGTGACCCGAACCAGTGCATTGGACTGTAAAGTGCACACAAGAATTTTAGAGTTATTTAAGAGTTTTTTTATGCAACGATCAAGAAAAGTGCCTCCCATACAGGGATGAAAAGTTCTAAAGTTTTACTGTTATATGCATATAAAAATTTACAGTTTCTTTCCACTGTATTTTCTTGATTCAGCCTGCGGACGTGCTGGGATTTGCTGTGGGGGAGTGTGGCGCCCCTGAGGGTTCCGTCGCCACAGAGACATTGCACCTCAGCCAAAGGTGTGATGTCCCATCCTGGGTAAGGACAAGGGTACATACCGGTTCACAGGCAAATTCACACTACACCTATTGTCAGACATATTTTGGACCGGAGATAGTGGCAGCTACCCCCATGCTGTAGTCAGGGGGGCCGTAAGAGCCATCTCTTCTCCCATAGGGTGGGGCCTAGCAACAGGAAAAGTGGGAGGGGCCAACTGAAAGTGAGAGTAGAAACAGGTAGTTCAAAGTCAGTCAAGAAGGAGAGGGAGAAGGAGAGGGAGGTAGTCACCTCAGGAGAGTGGAGAGAAAGTAACTGAGAGAGAAGATTCCTGGTGGAGATCCTGGGGCCCAGCTAGGCCCAGGTGACACAACAGACAGAGAAGAAAGGATCCCAGGGCCACGGAAGGGCATATTTGCTCATGGCCTGCTCCACAGGAAGATCGGGTGGAGGGATCTGGCTGCAAACGGGGACGGTCCCCACACAGAGGGAAGAAAGACATTTCCTCATAAACTGACACCGAGGCCCAGGGTGGCTGCAAGCGCCCAGGGGCACAACCTGCCATAGATCCCCTGGAAAGAGGGCAAGATTCCAGTCAGGCAAGCCCCCTTGACCAGATTCTATGGTAGAGGCCAAGACAAGTTCATCTATCAAAGTCAAGACTGTGAAGTCAGTCGAGGAAAGAGACATAAAAGTGGTGCGCCGGTATTAACCCTAAGAATCACCCGGGATCGGCGGAGGTCCCTGACAGTGGATCCCAGCATACCAGTGGGCAACTGGTTTGTCAACACTTGGACTCAGAAACAGTGAGTAAAAGACCTTGAAACTGCAACTCCTGGTGTCGCCTCCCTTTTATTCTACACTGCACCACCATTGCATAAACTCTTACAAGCACCAACGGTTGCCCCGGGGTACCGCTCCACCTGTGGGGAGCAGAACCATCCCAGCTGCCATTACATCAGCCCCGGAGGCCCTATCCAGCAGCGGCGGCTCCATAGCCGCAATCCACAGGTGGCGTCACGAATATATTTCATTAACTTTAATTATAATCACATCCCCTCAGCCGTCATATTAGTTGACCCCGCCAGGGTCACGGAGCCGGGCCCTGCCACCGCTGACTACCCCCAGACTAGTCCAGCCCGGCACTGGGTGTCCCAGAGCCCTGGGGTGGGCGATTAAACCTTGTTAGCATTTGCTAGCGATGTCGAGCGCGATTGCACCCGCCCCCATCGCACATGCGATATGTGGTGATTGCTGCCGTAGCGAACATTATTGCTACGGCTTCTTCACACGCACATACCTGCTCGGCGACGTCGCTGTGACTGCCGAACAATCCCTCCTTCAAGGGGGAAGTGCGTTTGGTGTCACCGCGACGTCACTAATCGGCCGGCCAATAGAAGCGGAGGGGCGGAGATGAGCAGGACATAACATCCCACCCACCTTCTCCCTTCCGCATTGCCGTCAGGACGCAGGTAAGGAGATGTTTTTCGCTCCTGCGGGTTTACACACAGCGATGTGTGGAGCTGCAGGAGCGATAAACAACATCATACCTGCGGTCGACCCGACATTATGGAAATGAACGACGCTACACAGATCAATGATTTTCGACGCTTTTGCGATCGTTTATCGTCGCACCTAGGATATACACGTTGCGATGTCACTACCAGCGCCGGATGTGCGTCACTAACGATGTGACCCTGACGATATTTTGGAAGCCATGTCACAACGTGTAAAGTCCCCCTGAGTCCTATTCCTTAGTACATTTAGGGTAGGTTCACACAAAGCAGATTTTTTTTTCCAGACAAATCTGTGGTATTTCCTTAGCAAAATCCAAATGAGTAACATTTGATCCCTTTTCCCCTGCTACAGTAAAATTCATTATGAATGAGAAATTGACATGCAGACATTAAAATCTGTATCGTAGGTCAATTTTCATGTAGAATCAAATATCTGTCTTCTACTCGGTTGCACTGTAGACCTACATCAATTTTCATTATGTTTGGACTTATATTTGCAGTGCATAAATCAATGTTTTAAGCTCCCTAAAGCAACATTGTGCATATATTTTGCTGTAAGTCCATATATATCCCCAGGCCCGGACTGACAGGCGGGAGGGGCGGGACTTCTCCCGGTGGGCTGGCCGGTGGAGGGGTGGGGGGGCCGCCCCCCGCCTCTCCCGACTGCCTGCTGTTTAAAATTATTTTGTGGCTGCCGCCACCCGCCGGCCGCCACTATAGCGGCGGGGTCCGGTGAGCGGCCCCCGCTGCCAATTTTCAATGCTGCTGGCCGCTGCCGGTATTATACCGCCAGTGCGCCACCACTGACGTCACTGGTCGCAGTCGCACAGCATCACTCACACAGTCTCTCACTCTCTCAGACCTGCTGCTGCGCTGCGGCCCGGCTGTGACGAAATCAGCCGGCGCCCAGCGTGTTCTTTGTAGGCGGAGAGTGAGAGCAGCTGCAACACACACATCTCTCTGCGTGACCCCACCGGCCGGGACTGGCACTTGTCCCCGAGGAGCCCTGGCTGTCTCGCTCCCTCCCTGTGTGCGCAGTGGCAGAGTGGAGGAGGCTGGAGCTGACCTGGCTGAGAAGACACCCGGCAGCCAGCGGACACTGGAATCTCTGCCCCGCTCCATCAGGCTCCTGAGCACAGCAGTAAGCCAACTCGCCAACATCTGGACTGGGGCTGCAGTGATGGGGGGGGGTGAGGGTGGCAGGTGGCACTGCTGGGGCCTGCCTGGGGGCCTGTATAACCCCTGCTGGGAGGCTGCCTGCTTGTATATAACCCCTGCTGGGGGGCCTGTATAATCCCTGCTGGGGGGCTGCCTGTATAACCCCTGCTGGGGGGCTGCCTGCTTGTATATAACCCCTGCTGTTTTTTGTGTTCCAAAACCAGTAGTGACTCCAAAACCCAGAACAGGAGTCAATCTTTCAATTATAGTTTTTCTCTGCAAGGTTCACTCCTGGTTTTGGCACACAAAAACTGATCGGATCTGATCAGGAAAAAACTGAAGTGTGGACATAGCCTAACTTAGGTTACACAAAGCAATTATATTTCATTATTTCATTCACAGCTTGCTTTTACTGCTGTGAAATGGATCCAAACACTGCCAAAAAAAGGAAAGGTGGCGCAGAGAAGGTCAGGGAAAAAAGGAAGAGGAGACTAGAAGCTGATGCTGCAAAATGTGCAAAGTTATCAGACTTGTTCTCACGTGGCACAACTGGTCAAGCCACAGCACAAACAGCTGCTAATCTGCCTCTTACAGAAACTGAAACTGAAATAACATCTCAAGAAGTAACTAGTTTAGATTCTTCTTCAAGTGATGCTGAACCAGAGGTTATATTAAATAGGGCGGTACTTGGAGATCCCTCTCCACCACGTACTGCATCTGAGCCAGTTGCATCGGTATCCAGTATTGTACATGTGGATTCAACTGCTCAATCTGTTGCTCCATGTTCCAATGTGTATCCACCATCAGATAGTGCTTCTTCCAGTGTGGAACCCACCTCTGGAGAAAGCATCAACTATTTTGCACGTCCTTCAAAAGTCCAATTGTCTTTATTTTTGAAATATCACCCTAAACAAGATACACAAGATCCTAATTTACAAAAAGCCTTCTTTCGCAAAGATGGAACAAACCGAAGATGGCTAACTTATGACACTGAAAACAATTTTTTTTTTGTACTGTCTGTCTGGCATTTTCAAAATCTTCTTCAACTGGTCCATTCATGTATGGGTTCAAAGATCGCAAGCACGTTCATCAAAGAATGGAAGAGCATGAGAAAAGTCAAAATCACAGAAGTAGTGCTGAAGCATATTTTCTAAAGGCAAGCAGTGCTGATATAGGGAGCCTTCTTCTTCAAAACCAAATGTCAATTCACCAAGAGCAAGTTCGAAAAAGAAGACAAGTACTTCATAGGGTGATAGACATAATAAAGGTGATTGGAAAATGTGGACTTAGCTACAGAGGGGATAAAGCAAAGGCAGCCTATACGTTCAAGGATGTGAGTTTAGATCATGGCAATTTTTTGGAACTAGTTCTACTGTTAGGCAAGTATGATGTTTGTTTGCAAGAACATGTAAATGAATGCATTGAAAAAAGCCAGCAGCAGCATTCCAAAGGTGCTAGGGGAAGAGGATCTCTAATAACGTTGCTGTCAAAAAACACTGTAAATGGAATCCTTGATGCCATCAAGCAACTTATTCAGAGTACTATTCAAAAAGAAGTTAGAAATGCTGGAATGTTCTCCATCCAAATTGACACATCACAAGATATAACATCAAAGGATCAGATGACCGTTATAATTCGGTATGTCACTAACCAAATTCATGAAAGGCTACTTGCAGTACATGACTGCAGATTAACCACCGGTGAAGCAATACACCAGCTTCTAATGAAAGTTCTCACTTCATGCAACATAGATGTGACTAAATGCATTGGAAATTCCACTGATGGAGCTGCTAATATGCAAGGGATTTACAATGGCTTTTCCACTTGGTTAACAACTGTCTCTCCTGGCCAAATACATGTGTGGTGTTATTCACATATCCTAAACCTAGTTTTGTCAGACACCACTAAGACTACTTTGCAAAGTGCATCATTATTTATGCTGCTCAATGATGTAGCAATGTTCATTAAAGACTCATATATTCGAATGAATTTGTGGGAGACCGTAAGCCAGGACCCTCTTCATCGCAAGCTTTCAACAATAGCTGAAACACGTTGGTGGTCAAAAGATGTTGCTTTGAAAAAGGTTTTTGGATCCTTTGGCAAGCCAGATTCTGCTTTATATGTCTACCTCATTGTCGTGCTTACAATTTTCCATACTTCAAGCAAGAATAATGCAGATGCTCGTGCAAAAGCGAAAGGATACTGTGACAGCCTTCTTCGATATCAAACGATCATTACAGCCCAAATTTTTCTACGCATATTTCAACTAACCACTCCATTATCTAAGTATCTACAAACATCGGGCATGGATATTTTAGCAGCTTATCGGATGGTGATGGACGTACAGGAGACTCTAAAAAGCTGTGCTAGATCATTTGATGATGTCAAAGAAGCTGCAAATAATTTTGTGAAATGGGCTAATGACCAGCTTCAGGAGAAATATGGAGAATTTAGCATTGAAATCGAAAATTCTATGCCTGAGAAAAGAATTAGAAGGAAAAAACGAATGGCAGGTGAAGTAGCGGAAGATGAGGTACATGCAAATGCAGTAACTGCATACGAGGTGGAAGTCCATAATGTAATCTTGGACGTTGTCACACAGAGCATGGAGAGACGTTTCTCAGCAAATGGGACAATATATACAGACTTTGCCTGCCTTGATCCAAGGAACTTTGAAAGCATAAGAGAAAATGGATTAAATAGTCCTGCTTTGGAAGAGACAAGCAAACTATTGATTACATTTGATGAGAGAGCAACACCCGAGAATCTTCGCAGTGAGCTGTACAGCCTGGCTTCGCACTGGGCGAAATTGAAGAAATCTCCATTAGAAGAATACAATATTAGAGTGGCAGTAGACACCAGTCCAGAAGATGAAAGCACTGATGACACCGAACTGGTGAATAAAACTTGCTCATCATGCAAGAACTGTTCTTTTTGTGTCTATCAGTTACTACAGCGCTACAATTTATTAACTGATGCTTATAACATCATTGGACAGGCATACAAATTTCTTCTAAGTCTCTCCATTACACAAGTTGCTTGTGAACGAAGCTTCTCGACTTTGAAATTTATAAAGAATAGATTAAGAAATAGCATGAATCAGAATCATTTAGAATCTTTCATGCTAATGGCTACAGAAAAGGACATACTGATGAAACTTGATGGAGATGATATTATTGACAAACTGTCTGAAAAAAGTAATCTGTTGTCAAGTTTGTTGATGCCTTAAGTAATCTGATATCACCATTCCTTTTTTATTACATTAGAAAAAGGATGTGCAATACGGTACTTGTACGAAGTTCTCTTTTTTTTACTTTGACATTGACTTTAACTCAGGAATGGTGTGTACTACCGTATACAGGTACATCACCACAGGTTTATTTTTAGGGAATGAGGGTAACTTCCTATTGTTCTGAAGGAATGTGCAAAGTAGCTGCCATATAGGTCCTTACAGTATTTTGTATGTTACATCAGTGTTTGTTTAGTTGTATGGGTTTGCGTTTTTTGAGTTGCACTTAAATTCAGTTGCACTTACTTGAATTAAGCTAACGTAACGTGGCAGTATTGCAACAATTTATATGTTGTTTGTAACATAAATACTTCTGTGCTGTAAAAATACGTTTTCTACATCTAGAGAGCTTGGAACACACTAGTATCATGTTTAAAGTTTTATTCCATGGAAATAACTTTCCAGGTATTACGGTGTATAAAATTGCAAAACAGTCATAGAATACTGATGCAATTAATCAGTGTTTGGAGATGTTATTTATTTTTGCTTCATAAATAATTTGACTACATACATAAGCTTGAGTGTTTCGATGACGTGGAAGCATTGCACTTTTGTTTTTAAAGGGGCTGTCCACTATACAGACAATGCCTTCTCAATTACTATGTTGCCCCTTCTAAATGACAGACTGTTACCAACTCTGGTGGGGCACCTTTCCAGCTACATCGGCGCTGGGTCTCCTAGGGCTTGCATGACATGTCACATGAGCCCTACAGCCAATCAGCAGCTGCTAATGGACTGATGAACTCTTATCCAGAGAAAGAGCAGCAGCACATCTGCTTATCAGTTTCCATGGTGGGTGTGAAGCAGTCCATTGGCAACCACTTGTTAGCTGCAGGGCTGATGCAACATGTTGTCATTCAAACCCCAGGTTACTCCATACCAAATTTGCTGAAACAGGGCCATCAGCAGAGGCGAGTATAGGTGAATATTATTTTACATGGGGTAATATATTAACCCCTTAACGACCGCGGGCCGTAAAATTACGTCCTAAATGACATAATCTTACTGCCCGCGGTCCTCCGGCGGCAGCATGCCGCGATCGGCACACATCTCAGCTGATTTTCACAGCTGAGATGTGTGCCTGCTAGGCACGAGCAGAATCGTTATCTGCTCGTGCCGATTAACCCCTTATATGGCGCTGTCAATACATGACAGCGCCATTATAAGCGCGATCGCGGTAAAGTTTTACTTACCGCCGAAACCGGAAGTCACGTGACGCGATCACGTGACTCCCGATAGTTGTCATGGTAGCACAGGGTCATGTGATGACTCCTGTACTACACATGAATTGGTTTCACTTTCGCTGTGCCCGGGGCACAGCAAAAGAGAAAGACAGCGTATCTGCTGTTTACAGCCTTCCAGCTGTGATCAGCAGATACTGCAGAGCGATCGGAATGCTGATCGCAATAGCCCCCTAGGGGGACTAGTAAAATAAAAAAAAAAAGTAAAAAAATAAGTTTTAAAAAATTAAAAAAAAACAAAAAAACCTAAAAGTTCAAATCACCCCCCATTCGCCCCATTGAAAATTAAAGGGTTAAAAAAATAAAAAATATACACACATTTGGTATCACCGCGTTCAGAAACGCCCGATCTATCAAAATATAAAATCAATTAATCTGATCAGTAAACGGCGTAGCGGCAAAAAAATTCCAAACGCCAAAACGACGTTTTTTTGTCGCCACAACTTTTGCGCAAAATGCAATAAGAGGCGATCAAAACGTAGCATCTGCGCAAAAATGGTACCGTTAAAAACGTCAGCTCGAGACGCAAAAAATAAGCCGTCATTAAGCCTAAGATCCCGAAAAATGAGAACGCTACGGGTCACGGAATATGGCGTAAAACGTGCGCCACTTTTTTCGGACAAACTTCCGATTTTTTTTTAACCTTTTATATAAAAGTAAACCTATACATGTTTGGTGTCTACGAACTCACACTGATCTGAGGCATCACACCCACACATCAGTTTTACCATATAGTGAACACAGTGAATAAAATATCTCAAAAACCATAGTGCTATCGCACTTTTTTTGCAATTTTTCAGCATTTGGAATTTTTTTGCCATTTTCTAGTACACAATATGGTAAAACTGATGGTTTCATTTAAAAGTACAGCTCGTTCCGCAAAAAATGAGCCCTCACATGACCATATTGACTGAAAAATAAAAAAGTTACGTCTCTCAGAAAAAGAATGGCGAAAAAAAAAAACGGAAAGCGAAAAATCGGCCGGTCGTGAAAGGGTTAAGTGAGAATGGGATGTCTTGAGTAGTGGACAATCCTTGTATATTGCACATTTCTATGTCAATTTTTTTCTTTATGACATGCTGCACATATTTAATTGTTATATTTTGAGAAGGATGATGTTAGTATATTCTATACGTTTAATAAAAAATATTTAAAACCATGACTCTTTTCTGTTATGGTAATTACACATATCTTTATGGCAAGTTCCAGCTACAGTACTGGTGCTGCATGCGTACAAGTATGTATTGCAGTGCTAAATTTACCACAATGCTAATGCAAATGGTTATTTTTTTGGAAAACGATTTTTGCATGTGGGCTGCTTTGGTTTGAGTTCCAGGGCTGAATTTCAGTCCCAGTCCGGCCCTGTATATCCCAAAGGATTGCTAAATGCAGGCAGAATGTAATTGGCATTATATACTGGTTACAGCTCTTCAGCAAGAACTGTCAAATAATCAGTTTTTAAATATGAGCAGTGTAAAAAGCAACGGGAGACCTGCTTGAGATAAAAAAAAGAACAAATACAGTATATTATGGCCATATATTGCAAAAAATAAGGGTCATACATATAGCCACACATGTAGGATTGTACACAAATACATTATATAAGTTACGTTACACATAGACACACATTATATATACACAAACAGTATATACACATTACATGATAAAACCTCAATTCCAAAAAAGTTTGAACGCTGTGTAAATGTAAAGAAAACAAGAATGCAATGATTTGGAAATATCTTATAGCCATATTTTATTCACAAAAGAACAGAGATCACATATCAGAAGTTTAAACTTAGACATTTTTCCATTTCATTTGAATACATTAACTCATTTAGAAATTGATGGCAAAACAACACATCTCAAAACAGTTGTGAGAACACCATGTTGATCATCGTGTACAAGGGGCTGCTGATAAGTCTTCAGCTTTGTGATCTTTTTTTTGTTTCTATGGTAACAAATGTTACATCACATGAAAGCCTTATGTGTCTAATATATGTTTTAAAAATTTTGTGCTTGTTGCTTAAGGCAACAGTGTTCTACGCATGCGGGGAAACAAAATGACGGAGTCTAATGCGATATTCCCAGGAACTAAGAGCAGATGAGTGATAAAATTATTTTTTCTGCAAGGAAAGTTTGTGAAGAATATTCATGGTGATATTTTGATGATTTTGATCCAAGGGCCACCTTGTCATACTAGCAGCAATAAAAAATGAAAGGGATATTTACATGAATACATTAAGAGAACCACCAACAATGCATTAATACATTACCAGAACCAAGTTTTATCTATTTGAGGAGACTTTGGATAGTTTCTGCTCCAAAAAAATCAGCATAAACACACTAGCTTAAACTGAGTTTCTGGAACAGAAACTCACCAAATTCTCCTCATAAAAATACTCAAAATTTTAAACATTTGAGATTTTATTTTTACACAGCCCCGAAGCACATTATAGATTGTTAAATGTGTAGACAATAAGAACCATCGTCAATAAAAGAGTGCGGCACTAGAACCACTGTCAGTACATTAATGCAGCGCCAGAACCACTATCAGTACATGAATGCAGAACCAGAACCACAGTCAGTACGAGTGCAGTGCTGGAACCAGTGTTAGTGCATGAATACAGCTTCAGCACCACCATCAGTATATGAACGCAAAGACAGAACCACCATCAGTACATGAAAGCAGATCCAAAACAACCACCAGTACCTGAATTCTGCACCAAAACCACCATTAGTACATGAATGCATCCTCAGTTACTGTTAGTACATGATTGCAGAGTCATAACCAGTGTCAGTGCATGAACACAGAGCCAGAACTACAGCCAATATAGGAATGCAGCACCAGAACCACTATCAGCACATGAATACAGTGCCAGAACCACAGCAAGTGTGGTGCCAGAGCCATCATCAGTACAGGAATGCAGCACTAGAACCACCATAAGTACATGAATGCAGTATCAGAACCACTGTTGATGCATTAATTCAGCACCAGAACTATTCTCAGTACATGAACAGAGAGCCAGAACCATCATCAAACATGAATGAAGTGACAAAATGAGCAAAGATACATGTATATAGCACCACCCATAGTGCAGGGATCAAATCCCATGTCAGGTCACTCCCATATATGTATTGCTTGAATCTCCCAGTATGTCCTTAACAATGGTAGAACATACTGAGAGGAGTTGATGCCCTTAAAAATAAAAGCATCATTATACTGCCCCATAAATTTAAATATCTCCCATGCTGCACCTCTGAATAATTGCCCCATACTATGCTTCCTGCACAAGACATCCCCTCCATACTGCCCTTCTCAATAATATTCCCCCCACACTGTCCCTCTCCATACTGACCCCACACACACACTGCCATTCTCCATATTATACCCCACACACTGAGCCTCTCCATAATATACCCTTCCCACACAATGCCCCTCTCCATTATATACAAACACTAACCTCTAATTGTCACACCTGGTCAGCGTAGAGGTAATTATACAAACACTATTTGCCCGAAGGGCAACAAGAGGTACCCTAAATGAAGACCTAATCAAATAAACTTTATTAAATTATATAAATGGACAAAGGTTAAAATTGGCAGGTGGGAAGCCAATTCCGTATAAGATAAGTGCGGCCGCGGACCGACACTACTCAGGATAAAATCCTAACATAATATGGCTGGCTATCACCTACACTGCCTATTAAAAACTAACAGCTCACATGTTTCGCCACGACTGGCTTCATCAAGGGGCTGAGGCTATAGAATGCTGAAAACTGGTTACATCCCCTTTTAAAACCTCTGATGGTGACCTCACCATAGGGCTACCAATAGTGGTGGACTCCAGTGGCCAAATCAAATTCAGGATAACTTCCATTCACACTTCAGTTGGATGTGATTGAGCACTGTTATATGTTCTACGTTATGATTTGCCAATATATCAGTCACTCATAAGTAAGCACCTATCAAGGTGACCGATATAACTGCAGGCATTTCCACAGTTTAATATGGCTTTATGTCCCCCTCTATAATAGGGTTGTTAATCAATCAATCAATAAAGTCCACCAATGAATAGCTTCCCAGCAGGTAAACCTGCCGCCTATCAGAACAAGCATCTGGGAGCTAAGTTCAATCATGTGGCATTCATTTCGTTCGCAATGAACTATGGGTAATCCCACAATGAACTATGGGTAATCTCACAGTTGTAAACTGCGCATGCTCATGGACTTAGAAAATATTAGATGCAGAAAGCGAAACAATGCATACACTGACAGATGTACACTGAGCATGCTCATGAACTTAGAAAGATTAGATGCAGAGAACGAAACGGAGCATGCTCATGGACTTAGAAAATATCTCACAGATGTAAACAGAGCATGCTCATGGACTTAGAAAGATCAGATGCAGAGAACGAAACGGAGCATGCTCATGGACTTAGAAAATATCTCACAGATGTAAACAGAGCATGCTCATGGACTTTGTATTGGCTTTCCTAAGGACAAAAACAATGCATGCTCATGGACTTAGAAAATATCTCACAAATGTAAACTGAGCATGCTCATGGACTTATAAAATATCAGATACAAAAAGCCAAACAGGACATGCTTATGGACTTTAAAAATATCAAATACAGAGAGTACACAGTACATACTCGTGAACTGGGAAAATATCAAATAAGAAGAACAAATAGCGCATGCTAACACACTTAGGCGGGCTTTGCACACTACGACATCGCAGGCCGATGCTGCGATGCCGAGTGCGATAGTGCCCGCCCCCGTCGCAGCAGCGATATGTGGTGATAGCTGGCGTAGCGAAAGTTATCGCTACGCCAGCTTCACACACACACTCACCTGCCGTGCGACGTCCCTGTGGCCGGCGACCCGCCTCCTTGTTAAGGGGGCGGGTCGTGCGGCGTCACTGCGACGTCACACGGCAGGCGGCCAATCAGAGCGGAGGGGCGGAGATGAGCAGGATATAAACATCCTGCCCACCTCCTTCCTTCCGCATATCCTACGGAAGCCGCAGTGAGGCCGGTAGGAGACGTTCCTCGCTCCTGCGACTTCACACACAGCGATGTGTGCAGCCGCAGGAGCGAGGAACAACATCGGACCATTGCGTCAGCGTAATTATGAATTACGCCGACGCTGTACCGATGATACGATTACGACGCTTTTGCGCTCGTTAATCGTATCATCCAGCCTTTACACACTGCGATGTCGCATGCGATGCCGGAAGTGCGTCATTTTCAATTTGACCCCACCGACATCGCACCTGCGATGTCGCAGTGTGCAAAGTGCCCCTTAGTCTCCAATAAAAAAGGAGGTGGGGGGAATTCCCTCATGCAGCGCGTGCTCATGGACGTAGACAATTTTTCATTGTGCACGCTCATGGACTTAGGAATAAACTGACATGGCCATTATTTGCTCAGACACTAAATATAAATATAGAATTATTATATATGCTCACAGATTTAAAGTGATCTATCATCAATTTACTTTGGCCACTATAAACACACCAATGATTCATATAATTTAGGCGATCAGTTATCACCTTCAGTTCCATACTGGGTCCAAAAGGATAATCAGGGAAGTCGGTTACATAATTATTAGTCCAATACGTTAGACACTATATAAACGGTTCAATGTCACAAAAAGGCTGAAAAAGTAAAGCCCTCATTTAAGCCCACAGGAGATCGCAAATTCAATCTGTAGATCCATTTGGATTCTTTTTGTAACAGCAACCTATCCAGGATGCCTTTCCTTGGGTCCAGGAACATTTTTCTAATGCCCAAAAAGTGTAAATCCAAAGGGGTATCTGCATGTATAGTTCTCATATGTATAGAGAGGGGTGTATTAGCCTTGGTATTAATACCACTGATATGTTTGGAAATTCTTCTACGGAACTCCTGTATTGTCTTTCCCACGTAAAGTTTGGGACAGGGGCAAGATGCAATAAATACTACCCCTTTGATTTTACAATTAAGGCTATGTGCGCACGTTGCGTAATTACATGCAGTTACGCTGCGCTTTGTAGCGCAGCGTAACTGCATGCATCCTGCGTCCCCTGCATAATCTATGGAGATTGTGCAGGAGCCGTGCGCACGTGGCGTCTTAGAGCGCAGCGCTTCGGCTGCTGCCCGAAGCGCGCGTTCTAAGAAGTGACATGTCACTTCTTCCGTGCGCTTTGCCAGCAGCCCCTGCTCTGTCTATGGCAGGAGCTGCAGGCAGAGCACATGGAATCGGCTTTTTTTTTCTCACTATGGACATTTTCTGCAGCGATTTGAAGCGCACGTGTGCTCTTCAGATCGCTGCAGAAATTTCTGCAGTGACTGTACGCAATGTGCGCACATAGCCTTATATTGTCCCTTATTGTAAATCTCCTGTTATCCGCTGGATTTACAAATTTGCGTATTCTGGTTAAATACTTACAAAAGGAGCATGTGAAGCATGGATATGAACCACCCTGTCTAGTTCCTAAATGATCCGTACATTGATGCTGTGTAAAGTGACTGGAAACGAGTGTATCTCTCAGACTTTTCCCTCTCCTATACGTAATATTAGTATATTTACCAATTCTATCCTTAAGGTCACTATCCGCTTGCAGTAAAGGCCAATAACGTCGTAGAGCCCTTGATACCCCATTACTCTGTGAGTCAAAGGTACCAATAATCCTGATCAAATCGGAGTTTTGTCTATATGCAGTATCTCCCAGGAGACTGTCACGACACGTGGATCTTGCCCGGTGATAAGCACGATGTAATACCTTCTTGGGGTAACCTCTTGCAGAGAATCTATTATAGAGGTTACTACACTCTTTTTTTCAAAAAGCTGCTCATTCGAGTAGTTCCTCCGAGCCCGGAGATACTGACCTACTGAGATGCCAGCCTTCAAAGATGTTGGGTGCCAACTATCCCACTGAAGTAGACAATTAGTTGAAGTCGGTTTCCGATAAATATCGGTGTGTACCCCTCCGTTTTCATTAATTGAGATCCTAAGGTCCAGAAAGTTAATAGACTTAAGGCCAATCTCAGATGTGAAGAACATGCCTATCTGATTGTTGTTGAGAATATGTACAAAGTCAGTAAATATCGAGACTGCTCCATCCCATAGGATAAGCACATCATCAATGTACCTACCCCAAAAAATAATATGGCTGACAAAAAAACTCAAATGATCACAGAAAACAAAATTATCCTCCCACCATCCTAAAAAAAAGCTTTGCAAAATTTGGTGCACATGATGTACCCATAGCGGTACCCCTTATCTGATGAAAGAGAGTACCGCCAAAGGTAAAAAAATTATGTGTTAACACAAACTTCAATAACTCCAGAATAAACTCATTATGTAACTGATATTTCTGGCTTTTAGTATCAAGAAAGGTCATAACTGCTCTTAAACCAATGTCATGGCGTATGTTGCTATACAGCGCCTCCACATCGAGGCTGACCAAAATCGTACTTTCTGAAACTGATATCTCGTTCAACCTCTGGACCATATCTTTAGTATCTCTGACAAAAGGCGGGAGACTTTCCACAAATGGGGACAGTAGTTCATCAAGGTATTGGCTCGCTCCTTCCGTAAGACAATTATTCCCAGAAACAATTGGTCTGCCCTTAATTGGAGATGTTTGTTTATGCACTTTAGGTAGTGCAAAAAAGGAGCCGTGGTTGGGTGGGAATTAAACATGAATTTAAATTTATCATCGGAAATCAGATTAGACTCAATTGCTCCTTTCAAGAGGCAATTCAGATCTTTCAGAAAATTCTCTGTAGGGTCACTTCTTAAAATAGAATATGTATCTCTATTACTCAAAAGTGCATTGACCATGTTCACATAATCGGTGGTGTTCATAACAACGTTATAACCCCCCCTTATGGAAGGGTTTGATGGTCAATTTATCATTGTTCCTCAGTTCATCCATGACCCTTAATTCATCTGGGCTCAGATTTCCCTTGTTCTGACTCGATTTATGTAGTTTTTTAAGGTCAGCTGTAACCATAGTAACAAACGTGTCTATACTATGGTACTGTGAGAATGGTGGGGTATTCATACGTTTAGGTTTTAATTTAGAGAAGGGAGGAATAACATCATATCCCAATCCCATAGATAACTCCTCGAGGGTTCTGAGAGTTTCATCACCCTTTCTTCTGATTACTGAAGGGTCACAAGCTTTCGCCACATGATATTTATGTAGAGCCAACTTACGGGCAAAGAGATTCACATCCTTTGTCCATGTAAAGGCATCATAAAGGAGGGTAGGTGTAAAGGACAAACCTGTTATGATCCGGAACCATGGAAGACCACCACAAATCATAGGTAAAAAGTGACAAGAGCATTGGCAACTAATCTGGCCGCCATCCCCTTACTAACCATCAACACTAGAAGTAGCTGAGGGGTGAACTAACATCCTGTGCACCGCGAACCCAGCCGGAGAACTAGCTATCCTAAAGGAAGGAAAGATGAATAACTCTCTGCCTCAGAAAATAGACAAGAATAGCAAGCCCCCCACATTCAAAGACTGCGGTGATATAGGAAAAACACAATACACAGATAGATGACAGGATTAGCAAAAGGTAAGGCCCCCACTGACTAACATAGGAAAGGACAGGAAAGGGACTGATGGTGGCCAGAGAAAACCCCTGCAAAATTCCTGATAGTACAAAAAGGCCCTCAGACCGCACGATCTGAACTCCGTCCTATACCAGGTGCTCTTGTCATACCAATGAACAGAAAACAAGAATCATAACAAATTCAGAAAGCCACAAACACATGTACTTAAAGGAGCTATACTCCAAACAGAAATGCAGGGAGTTCCCCAGCCAAGCAACTGAGGAGGAAAATCCCTGCATACAAATAAACTGAAAACAACCACAGCAAATGACAAACCCAGATAAGAGCAAAAGAACCAAACAATAAATAAAGAGCAAAGCACTTATCTGGGGTAGATGTGGTGTGGAGCAGAATGAAGCAGGCTGGTGATACAAAGAACAACTGACATCCGACATAGCCTGCTATCAGACCAGGATTTAAATAAGCAGAGAGTTAGCAATGGAAACGCCCATTGCTCAACACACCTGGTCTAAGTCCAAACCACTCCTGGCCACCAGAGGGAGCCTCCCACAGCCAAAGCATAACTGACATTCACAACACAAACCCTTTTGCAACAATGAAATATGTGATCCTTCCAGATGAAAAGACGACAAATTAAAGATCTGAAGGTTCATTGTATCACTCCCCGAATTTAGGGTTTCCCTGTCCCCAAAAAAGTAAATGATTGAGAAGATGTAGATTCCACCATTGCGGTAGTCGGTATCGTTCCGGTGCCTTGGCTGCCCTGGTTCACAGAGAGTATAGATAAGCTCTGCTGTATATCTGCACATTGAGGTGTATGTTGATTTGTCGATGTACCAATCTGTGACACTGCCTGTTGTATGATAGGATTTACATTGGTGCCTACAGTATTTGCATTGTTTTGTTGTATAGATGACATGGGCATCGACAAACTCTGTAACATATTCGTGGTCTGTGGTGTTAATGTTCCACCAATTTGCGGCGTTATTTGTTGTATAGTAGGCACCACAGACATAGTGCCTACACCCTGCAGTGCATTTTGTGGTAAAGATATGCCAGTTAATGTGGATGAAGGTACAATTCGTTGGATACTGGGCTCTTTGTTTATCAAGGACATGTGGCCTCCAAACATTGTTGGAATTGTTTGTTTGGTAAGGCCCACCCGTGAATTGGACAATCCCAACGAGGAGAAACCAGAGGCACCTTGTACTAAATTGCCAGAATCGACGACTCTTCGGTTCTCTCCCATTGCTGTTGCTGTTGTCCATTTATATAATTTAATAAAGTTTATTTGATTAGGTCTTTAGTTAGGGTACCTCTTGTTGCCCTTCGGGCAAATAGTGGTCCTCTACATTATATACACCCTCCTATTGTGTCCCTTTCCATAATATCCCTCCACATCTCCCTACTCCATAATATAACTAACCCCACTGAGCCTCTCCATAATATCCACCCCCAAATGAGCTTCTCCATAATGTTGCCCCCCACAAAGCCCCTTTCCATAATGTACCCCCTCACATTGAGCCTCATCCATAATATCACCAATATACACTACCATTTTGTGCCTTTGTAGTAACCCCAATCTCCCCCTCTCCCAGCCTATTCTTGATGATTAGACATTTAACCTTCGGCTCCTCCAGTGAATGCTTACCGAAGCCAGCCTTTGTCACGACAGCACCAGTAGCAGTGTGATAATGTCATCAGCATGCTGACTTCATCACACTACTGCACTTCTTTGCCGGGGATGATTGGTGCTCCTCTGCCCTAGTCCCAGTGCCACAGTGTTCATATATATTCATGTCTTTCAGATGTGAATATATTTGAATATAGGAAGAAGGGAGCAGCATCTCCAGGAGTGGTCCATGGGCCACAACAAATCCTTTGGCAGGCCACATGCGGCCCACAGGTCCATATGTTGTGCAGAGCTGAAGTAGTTGTTCCTCTTCTTTTTACAAGTCTGTAAAATCTGGGAAGTGAGGAGACCAATTGCTGGAATCTTGAGAGAGGAATTTTGTCCCATCATTGTCGGATTTAGGATTCTAACTGTTCCACACGCTTAGATTTTCTTTGCCAGTTTTTTTCGTTAGAAGATGAGCAAATGTTTTTATTGGTGTAAGTTCTGAATTGCAGTTGGCCAGTTCATTACCCAAACTTTTCTTCTGCAAATCTATGCTGTCACGATGGATCCAGTTAGTGCTATAATTGCCTTGCTGAAATATGTAATGCCTTCTTATATACTGCTAAGCATTGATAGGGCCTTTCAAGATTTGTAAGCTTCAAATACCATAGGCACTAAGGCTTCCACATACCCTCTGAGTTGCAAGCTTTGAGTTTTGCCTCTTGACCTCTTGAACACCACAGGACACAATGTCCGTGGTTTCCACGAAGAATTTCAAATTTTGATTAAGCTGACCACAGAACAACTTTTCATATTGCCTCAGGCAAATTTAAATAGGCTTGGCCCAGAGTAGAAGGCAGAGGTTCTGGATTGCGCTTCTTCTTTTCATGAAAGAGCTTTAACTTGCAATTGTAGATTGCATGGCAAACTGTGGTCACAGATAATGATTGTTGAAAGTATTTCAGAGCCCATGCAGTGATTATCACAAACGAATCATGCCAGTTTTTAATGTAGTCCTGCCCGTAGATCAAAAACATCCATCAGCCCTATCCCTTCTGCATATTGAGAACAGTGCCCTTTGAAATTGGGTGATAAATGCCGCACAAAACCAGGCACACTTAAGGGACGTACGTGGCAACCAAGTGTCACATCAGAACACTCAAATTCATTTACACCAGTGTGGGCTTCGTGTTAGGTGACCTGCAAGGGTACCTGACTACACCACCAGGCACACGTGTCATCGTTTTGCTGGATGAGGGACCAGTGAGCTTCGGGGTTAATGATGAAAGTCAATTCACATTAAGCCAAAATGATGGGTACCAATGATGTTGGAGACGTTAATGAGAGCGCTATACATCAGCCACTGTTTTTGCCATATGAGCCTTTGGTGGTGGTGGTGTTACAGTGTGGGCAGGTGTGTCTAGTCAATACAGAACTGCCCTACACATTGTGAATGATACAGTTGCAAGCCCCTACTACTGAACAACAGAGGCCTAATTTCATCTTCGTGTATGTCAATGCTCCAGCTCATCGAGGTCTATATCATTAGGGAGCAGCTGCTGGAGACAGTGGTACCTCAAATGAATTTCCTGCACTTTCTCCACTCCTCAATCTCATAGAAAATCTATGGAATCAGCAGAGTTGCCATGTAGAGGCTCATAATTGTGTACCACAGAGCTTCAATGACCTAAAGACCACCCTTCAAGAAGAGTGGATGCCATGCCTCAGCGGACAATCATTCGACTTATGAACAGTATGAGAAGTCATTGTCAAGATGTAATTGATGCTCAGGCCACATGAAAAATTATTAGGACATTGACATTTTGACCCCTGTTGTTGTCTATTGTTGCAAATCACCATTGCATGCTTCTACTTAAATGCCCTACTATTATAAAATACCACTGTAGCGTGAACTTTTTGCATTTTCCATAAATTTCACCGGAAAGCCAAATATCCCTAACTTTTTTGTGAGTAGTGTATGTTTAGTTTACACATATTGTACAAATACACATGCATTACAAATGCATTCCATGCACACATATTCACATTACATACTCATGAGTGAGTAGTCAGCAATGTGGGGGCAGTGGGGAGTATATAAAAAAAAACAATCAAAAGCAGGATAGTATTTTACAGGGAGAGTCACTCAAAAGAAGCACCGATTATTCTATTGTACATCAAGGTAGATATCTGAAACAAAATAATACACTGCATAATTGAATGTGTAATCGATTGCATTACATACGATGCTGGAAATGATCTCTGTTTTGTGCTAAATTCATTTTGACACTGCGCTCCATCTTCCGAAAAATGTTGGAAAGCATAATGATAGAAGACCTGCAATTCAAGCTACAGGTTTTCCTTCAAATCTTCCAAAGTGTAAGGCTTGTTCTGAGTATACTCAAAGGTTGAGGTCTGGTGGTATAAGATCTGGTGAACAAGGTGGCCAAAGCCCCATATGAAGTTACCCTGTTGCTGAAAAAGGACTTAAATATTAACCATCATGTTTGTCAATGTGTGACACGATGCCCCATCTTGCTGGATGTATCAACTGTTAACTCATGATCATCCAGTTGACTGAGGAACTGATTAAAAATGTCCAGTTAGTAGTTACACATCAATGATCGGTGTTCATGGTGGAGTTTAAGAAAATTAGCCTATGACACACAACTGAGACATCATGAACCACACACCTACTTTTTGATTACGGAGTGGTTTTTGGTGAGTGGAAAATGGTTTATCTGCCACCCAAAAACGGGGGATATGCGACACTGTCCGGCAGATTCCTCAACTCTCCGAAGCAGGTTTATCCTGGTTTGTTCAAAGCTCCATGCACTGAAGAACACATTGATTTATTTCATTCGGGTTGCTTTGAACTAGCAAGATTTATTACGGAATATCCGGGGCCTTTTTAGTGTGAACTCCCTTTATATTGTCTTTCTCTGCTGCTCTATATAACTTTTCAGACTACTCCAATGTGTCAATGACCACAACAGCACTTAGCTGCTGTAAAAGAGAAAAGAAAGTATACTTTAGGTGTTTGCTATTCTCCAAGATCTTTTCTCTAGGACAAACAGAACAAGACCAGGCCATGTAGCCCAACAAACAATTATCCCACAGGGGCAGTAGCGATTATAGCGGTTTTGGTAGTCGTGTTACTGGTAATTATACAGTTTGGTTATAAAGGGGTGTTAAATGCAGTTGTAATTTCAAAGACTTTGAACTCAAGTTTTACATAATGTTGTATTTTGTTTGAAACACAAAAACAGCTCAATATTACAAATATGCAATAAAAGGGACATCTGGAAGATGCTAAATACAGTCTGTAAAGATCTGAAGACTTAAAACAGAAGTTGTAGAGCAGATAATAAGAAACAACTTACTGTTCTGTAGTTACAAATATACTTGTGTGACTGTGTTGTTTGCCTTTGTAGAAGGTGTGCTTGCCCTTTACCAGTTATGTCTTGTATTCTTTGTGTTATATTAAGTATTGTTTGCATATACAGTATTAATATGTTGTGCTGCTATCTGGGTACAGGTTCCAGATACAGTAGAGTGGGACTGTTACCAAAGGCGCCACCTATTGGTTGGGATGAGTTAGTGGCAGAATGGAAGAGATAGAGTTGAAGGGGAAGTGACAGATGCAGGAAAGACAAAGCTTGGCACGTCTCGAGAGGAGCCAGTCTAGAATAGGGTTCAAGTGTGAAAAGATGTAGCCTCAGTCGTAAGGCCAGTCAGGGAACCCTGAGGTAACCTCGAGAGGTCCAGAGCCTACAGCTCACCTTAGAGGGCTTAGAAAGTCATTCGGCAAGAGAACCACTAAGGCCCAGATTTGGACAACGGTGAGGCGAAGGAGACACAGACCCTGGAGCTTGAGGATGAGAACCAAGATAGCAGAGGGGGACAGATTGAGAGGTAGTACCCCACACTGAGAGGAAGAAAGTAAAGGAGGGCCATGTCTGTCGTAACGGTGTGAAGAACAAAGTTAATTTTCTGGTTGATTAATTGAGCACTTGTGTTTCATGTGTTACTCTCTATGACAATGACTGCCAGTGGGATGAAGGACACTGGACTCAAGAAACCAGTAAGGGGCACTTTGCACACTACGACATCGCAGGTGTGATGTCGGTGGGGTCAAATTGAAAGTGACACACATCCGGCGTTGCAGGCGATATCGTAGTGTGTAAAGCCTTTTTGATACGATTAACGAGTGCAAAATCGTATCATCGGTGTAGCGTCGGTCATTTCCATAATTTGGAAATGACCGATGTTACGATGTTGTTCCTCGTTCCTGCGGCAGCACACATCGCTGTATGTGAAGCCGCAAGAGCGAGGAACATCTCCTACCTGCATCCTGCGGCTCACACCAGCTATGCGGAAGGAAGGAGGTGGGCGGGATGTTTACGTCCCGCTCATCTCTGCCCCTCCACTTCTATTGGCCGCCTGCCGTGTGACGTCGCTATGATGCCGCACGACCCGCCCCCTTAATAAGGAGTCGGGTCGCCGGCCAGAGCGACGTCGCAGGGCAGGGAAGTGCATGTGAAGCTGGCGTAGCGATAATGTTCGCTACGCCAGCAATCACAAAATATCGCAGCTGCGACGGGGGCGGGGACTATCACGCTCGGCATCGCAAGCATCGACTTGCGATGTCGCAGCGTGCAAAGTGCCCCTTAATGTCATGCACCCCACCAGAGGTCCCATCCTGACAGTGGCTCCTTAGCGAAGAGGTGCAGTGCCCAAGCTGTACAGGGCATGCCTTCCTTCCTTCCCCTATAACCTACTGAAACAACAAAACATTTTACTAAATATATCTATGGTCTCCATTTCTTTCCTATGTTGACTATGATTAGGCTAGGCAGGGCCGCAATTTGAAATGTTTAGGCCCTATGCATTTTGAAAGTCAAGACCCCCTGCAACCAAGTCTAACAATGAAACTTTGCAATTGATGCTTAAGTGTCTCTAATACCACCATTCTAGCTTTATAGTGTCTATAATTAAAGACCAGGTACAGATTCATGCAACGCCCTTTTCTCTTGATAAGAAATCAACAGCCTCATAGGTATATATCAAATGGCTTGCCTATTACTCAAACAACCCCTTCTTAATCAGAGTGCTTGCCCCCATTAAAATATCAATTCTTATGCTTGCCTGCGATGCTGGCGCAGGTCCACAACTGTCTTACTCAGTCTCCTTAGGCTCACTTCAAGAGGAAGTCAGTGCTGCGGCTGGCTGCTCACTTTCTCTTGATGTTGGATACATCTGAAGGTGGGGAGAGTGAGGCCAGTACTTATTTTGTGAGAGGCTCGCATGACGTGACATCACTTGAATCCTGGGAGAGCAAGTGCTGCTAGAACAGCGACAGCACCAGAGGAGAACATATGTGTTTTATTTTAAAGGGGGAAACCACTGTGATTCAGAAGTTGTCCAAGTAATGGACATCCCTTATAAGCTAGCTTGGGTCACAAGACCTATAGCCAGTCCAAGCATTGAGGTCCAGATATGTACTGTGAAATACAACTGTCTGCAGCTGGCCTCAAACAAGTAAACTAGAAGTTCCATTCCCCACAAACATTGCATTTCACTAATATCCTTTTTTTTGCTATTATTTTTAGAAACCATGGAACAATTACCCACATTATGAATTATTTATGAATCCTCTGCTTGTAACTTTATATTGGGATTAGCTATTGCTTTGTTGTACATTTTTCCTTTTGAGTTCAAAAGGGAAGTTGAAGGACCAAATTCATCAAAGCTTTTATAGCAGTTTAGTATTCTGTACTGAGGCTGTTCTCACACCATTTTTGCCAACCTCCAAGAAAGTGGGTAGAGCTGGAGCGGTACCAGGTTTGGTGACCACCGTCAAATTCAAGATGAGCAGCGATGATTGCTACATCACAGCTCTTACTCCAGCAGAGACTGGAATAGGATTTGTAGCAAGGCGCGCACTGATGTGCACGCCCCTCATCGAGCGCTTCATGAAGAGATGTACCGCCCCAGGTCAGCAGCCGGGCTGCTCAGATCCGGATCTGCAATGTGGCTCTAGGGGTCTCAGGACCCGGGGGGTCTCGCGGACACTTAGAAATAAAAGGGGGGATAATGGTATGTGGGGATAATGTATACAGTCCGTGACGCCACCCACGGTGTGTGGTAAAATTGGTTACCAACGCTGCTATTAGGGAGCAGTCATGGCGTTGGGATGGCAGCAAGCTGATGTTAACCCTCCATGGGTAGGGATGGATGCCCCGGGACCCAGTGTCTCTGTGCTGAGGATGGCGATTGCAGGGGCCGGTGCGCCTGGACGGACAAGGGGATGTTGGTGTACTCACTATTGAAGAAATCACACAAGTCCGTGGTAAACCAAGGTGCCAGTGGCCGGAGCTCCGCAGCCGGGTGTATTCTGGTCCCTCACCCAGGGTGATGGTCTGTGTCACTTTCCTCTGCACTACTTTTGTTTCTTGCGGACTGCCCGGTATGGAACATGGGAGCCCGCTGCCGTTACTTCTATTGGGAGCCTTGCCCACTAACGCTGGCCCTTGGGATCTACAGGGCCCTGGCGGATTCCCTATCCCCGCGGTGGGCTGTTGTCTGCTTTTGGGACTTTGGTTGGGACAGGACCTATAATCCTGTCCTCAATTGGTTAATTAGCGAGGCCGTTGGTTCCGGTCCTGGCTTCAGGGTCCAAGTACCCCCTCTGTGCATGGTTTCTGGGTCGGTTCTCCTGTGTCAGTACCGGCGGGCTCCTACCCTGTCCCAGTCCATCTCGGATCTCCGGCAGCCATCTTCCCGTTTCCTGTCAGACACTGACCACCATCTGCCTCCTAGCCAGAACGCTGGGGCTCCAACCCAGACGCCTTTTGCTCTCTGACTTGCACTTGTCCTCTCCTCTCTCGCTCCTCTCCACTCCAAACTTCAACTTCGACTCCACTCAACTGCAAAACAACTGACTTTTTTCCCTCCCCTGGATTCTCTAGACCCCTAGGTGGGCGTTGTCCTTCCGCCTGATCTCACCCACTGGTGTGACTGTCCTACCCTGGGGGGTGGTGACTAGGGTTTTGTTGGCTTTGGTGTAAACCTGTGAGGGAAGTGTTATGCGGGGGCCTATTCTATGTGTGACCACCTGGCCAGGGCGTCACAGAGACACATTCCTCTTCAGGAATCAGGAGCACATCTCCTCAGAAGGACTGGTGTGAATAATGCATCTTTTTATCTATAGGGCCCCAAAATATGCAACAAACCCCAATACTTGCAGATTTTTCTGTGGATGTTTGGGTAATCAGGCAAAAAACCCTAAAGTCCCAGAAAAAAAGGCTTTTTTTTACATGCTGCTTTTTTCTATAGGGAAATCAGCTGTATATAGCATATACTGTATAATGAAGTCCACCCTCCCCTATAGAATATGTAGACCAGTCCCACCTGCCCCACATATAGCATATATAGACCAGTCTACCTTCCCACACAAGTAACCTCTTCCCCAAATATAGGATATATAAACAAGTCCCTCTCCCCCACGTATTGCATACAGTATATAGACAAGTCCCCCCTCCCTAACACATAGCCTATATAGACAAGTCCAAACTTCCTCAACAAATAGCACATATTGCTAAGTCTGCCCTCTTTCACATATAGAATATATAGTCGCATCCATGCTCCCCCACATATAGCATTTATAGACAAGTTCCACTACTGCACATAGCATACATAGACAAGCAGGGCCGGTTCCAGGTTTTTGTGGGTGGGCCCTGGGCGAAAGAGTCTCAGTGGGCCCCAACCACACATAGACATGCACAGATACATACACATACAGGCATATGTACACATATATATTTAAAGAAAAATTCACAAAAACACACACATATATATATTATATATATATATATATATATATATACAGTGCCTACAAGTAGTATTCAACCCCCTGCAGATTTAGCAGGTTTACACATTCAGAATTAACTTGGCATTGTGACATTTGGACTGTAGATCAGCCTGGAAGTGTGAAATGCACTGCAGCAAAAAAGAATGTTATTTCTTTTTTTATTTTTTTTTTTTAAATTGTGAAAAGTTTATTCAGAGGGTCATTTATTATTCAACCCCTCAAACCACCAGAGTTCTGTTTGGTTCCCCTAAAGTGTTAAGAAGTATTTCAGGCACAAAGAACAATGAGCTTCACATGTTTGGATTAATTATCTCTTTTTCCAGCCTTTTCTGACTAATTAAGACCCTCCCCAAACTTGTGAGCAGCACTCATACTTGGTCAACATGGGAAAGACAAAGGAGCATTTCAAGGCCATCAGAGACAAGATCGTGGAGGGTCACAAGGCTGGCAAGGGGTACAAAACCCTTTCCAAGGAGTTGGGCCTACCTGTCTCCACTGTTGGGAGCATCATCCGGAAGTGGAAGGCTTATGGACAGGTATGAACACTGTTCATTTGAATTGACCCTCTGAATTTCCTGCACAGATCCTAATCTACTCTCCTGTTCTGTCTTCACACTTAAAGCTGTTTCTGATATTGGTATGTTAAACTGACCTATCTCTGCTGTGTAATTAGTTATGTGTTGTCTTCTCTTCTGTGAGTTTGTTTCCATACGTATTGTAACTCTTTGATCTGCTTCCTTCTCTCTTGATCACCTGCTGTTCATCTTGTGTAATGAGACTGGTATATATTTAGGGCATTAGGTCTGTGTACCTTGGTCTGTGTACTTCTACAAGTGCTTCATAAGTGCTCAGAAATATACCAGAAATGTCCCAGAAGTGACCAGAAGGTGAATTCTAATTCTTTAACTGTGTGTCTTTCACTTGCATTTAGTTCCTTCCCCCTTATTCCCACTTGAAAACCTAATTCGCACCATGTTCACTTATGCCCTCACAGTCTTTGCTCCACTCCTCCTCACTCTCCTTCGCTATCCCCAAACCCCAGCACTCTCCAAACAAATATTCATCTCCCCTTCCCTCTTACCTCCCCACCTGTCCTCATCTGCTGACCTGCTCCTAAACCTCAGATCGCTTCTAGTATCGCGCAGACCAGGCCGTCCACTCTCCTTCTCCCACCTGCTCTCCCTTTCTCTACTTCTCCTCACTGCTGGCGACATATCTCCCAATCCTGGACCCCCACAGATGGGACACTCCTCTTTATCACCCCCCTATCGCTCCCCATCTAGTAGTAACTACCGCAACCTCTCTAACATAAAATCCATTCCCCTCTCTGCCACTCCGCAGCCCCCTCTCTCTGGAGCGCTCTGGAATGCCCGTTCCGTCTGTAATAAACTGCACTTCATTCACGACATCTTTACCTCTAGCAATCTATCCTTTCTGGCCCTCACCGAAACATGGCTGACACCATCCAACACTGCCTCCCCTGCTGCGCTGTGCTACGGTGGCCTCCACTTCACCCACACTCCTCGCCCTGGCAATAGACAGGGTGGAGGAGTGGGCCTCCTCCTTTCTAACAACTGCAGCTTCACCCCAATGCCACCTCTACCCTCCCTTGTCCTGCCTTCCTTTGAAGTGCACTCTGTCCGCATCTATTCTCCCTCCAACCTCCAAGTGGCCGTCATATACAGACCCCCGGGCCCAACCACTGCCTTTATTGACCAGTTCTCTGCCTGGCTTCTACACTTTCTCTCTGCTGACATTCCCACTATCATCATGGGTGACTTCAACATCCCCACTGACACCCGCCAGTCAGCGGCCTCCAAACTCCTCTCCCTCGCCTCATCTTTTGGTCTAACTCAGTTGTCCGCCTCTGCCACCCACAAAGATGGCCACACACTAGACCTTATCTTCACCCGTCTCTGCTCTCTATCTAACCTCACTACCTCCCCTCTCCCCTTATCTGACCACCATCTGCTGACCTTTTCAGCCCTGTCCTCCTCACCTGCCCCCCCTGTCCAGCACGTATCACACCCCCGCAGAAACCTTGCACACATCAACATACACACCCTTTCTGACTCTATCCTACCGCTGTCCTCCATATCTTCACTCCACGACACAAACAGTGCCACCATTTTCTACAACGCCACTCTCACATCAGCTATTGATTCAGTCGCTCCTCTTGTGAACGGCAGAGCAAGACGAATCAATAGACAACCCTGGCACAACAGCCTCACCAAAAAACTACGGCAAGTGTCTAGAGCCGCAGAGCGGCGCTGGAAGAAAACGCACTCCCAGGAAGACTTCACCACATTCAAAAATACAATTCACACATTTCGCTTGGCCCTTACCTCTGCTAAACAGAATTACTTCAAAAACCTCATATCCTCTTTAACACACAACCCCAAACAGCTATTTAACACTTTTACCTCCTTCCTTCGCCCACCGCTGCCCCCTCCAACCTCCCTCATCTCCGCAGAAGAATTTGCCACATATTTCAAAGAAAAGATCGACCAAACCAGACAAGTCTTTTCTGCTGAACCACCACAACCCCTTCATATAACAGACCACTGCTCCTCCCCCATAAACTTCCTCCCCACCATCACCGAAGGAGAGCTTGCACATCTTCTCTCAAAAGCACACCTCACCACATGCGCACTTGACCCCATCCCATCCCACCTCCTCCCCAACCTCACCACTATCCTTATTCCAGCCTTATCCCATCTCTTCAACCTATCTCTAACAACTGGTACCTTCCCTTCTGCCTTTAAGCATGCAACAGTCACACCTATCCTAAAGAAACCTTCCCTCGACCCAACCTCTACTACCAGCTATCGACCCATATCGCTACTCCCACTTGCCTCAAAACTCCTGGAACAGCACGTCCATGCTGAACTTTCCTCCCACCTCTCCTCTAACTCTCTCTTTGACAACCTACAGTCCGGCTTCCGTCCACATCATTCCACTGAAACTGCCCTGACTAAAATCACAAATGACTTACTTACCGCCAAAGCTAACAACCACTTCTCTGTACTCCTACTTCTAGACCTATCCTCAGCCTTTGACACTGTTGACCACTCCCTGCTACTACAGATCCTCTCTTCCCTTGGTGTCAGAGATCTCGCCCTCTCATGGATCTCTTCATACCTCTCCAACCGCACTTTTAGTGTCTCCCATTCCCACACAACCTCTTCATCCCGTTCTCTCTCTGTTGGTGTCCCTCAAGGCTCTGTCCTGGGACCCTTACTTTTTTCTATCTATACATTTGGCCTGGGACAACTCATAAAGTCCCATGGCTTCCAGTACCACCTATATGCCGATGACACTCAGATCTACCTCTCTTGTCCAGATGTCACATCTCTGCTGTCCAGAATCCCAGAGTGCCTATCTGCTATATCTTCCTTCTTTTCCTCTCGCTTTCTAAAGCTTAACGTGGCCAAAACTGAACTGATCATCTTTCCTCCATCTCCCCTACACTCTCCACCTGACCTATCCATTACAATTAATAACATCACGCTCTCCCCAGCACCCAAAGTTCGGTGCCTCGGAGTGACCTTTGACTCTGCCCTGTCCTTCATACCGCACATCCAATCCCTCACCGCCTCCTGCCGTTTTCAACTCAAAAATATCTCCAGAATCCGCCCTTTCCTCAATCCCCAATCTACAAAAATGCTAGTGCATGCCCTCATAATCTCCCACCTCGACTACTGCAACATCCTCCTCTGTGGTCTCCCTGCTAACACGCTTGCCCCTCTCCAGTCCATCCTTAATTCTGCTGCCCGAATGATCCACCTCTCTCCTCAATACCACCCCGCTTCTCCTCTCTGCAAGACCCTCCACTGGCTCCCAATCTTCTATCGTATCCAATTCAAACGACTAACCCTGACCTACAAAGCTATCCATAATCTGTCTCCTCCATATATCTCTGAACTAATCTCTCGCTACACTCCAAAACGTAACCTCCGGTCCTCCCAAGATCTCCTTCTCTCCTCCTCTCTCATTCGCTCCTCATGCAACCGACTCCAAGACTTCTCCCGAGCATCCCCAGTCTCCTGGAACTCACTGCCTCAACACATCAGACTATCTACTACACTTGCAAACTTCAAACGGACTCTGAAAACTCATCTGTTCAGAAATGCCTATAATCTACAATGACGCCACTGCCCCACCACCGTGCGGAGCTGCCGCCCCACCACCGTGCGGAGCTGCCGCCCCACCACCGTGCGGAGCTGCCGCCCCACCACCGTGCGGAGCTGCCGCCCCACCACCGTGCGGAGCTGCTGCCCAACCTACACCCCACCTACTGTCTCCTCCCCAAAATCCTTTAGGATGTAAGCCCGCAAGGGCAGGGCCCTCTTCCCTCTGTACCAGTCTGTCTATTGTAACTTGTATATGTATGTAACCCCCTCATGTACAGCACCATGGAATCAATGGTGCTCTATAAATAAACAATAATAATAATAATAATAAATGGAACTACTGTTAGCCTTCCACGGCCTGGACAGCCTTTGAAAGTTTCCACCCGTGCCGAGGCCAGGCTTGTCCGAAGAGTCAAGGCTAACCCAAGGACAACAAGGAAGGAGCTCCGGGAAGATCTCATGGCAGTGGGGACATTGGTTTCAGTCAATACCATAAGAAACGTACTCCACCGCAATGGTCTCTGTTCCAGACAAGACCATAAGGTACCTTTACTTTCAAAGCGTCATGTCAAGGCTCGTCTACAGTTTGCTCATGATCACTTGGAGGACTCTGAGACAGACTGGTTCAAGGTTCTCTGGTCTGATGAGACCAAGATCGAGATCTTTGGTGCCAACCACACACGTGACGTTTGGAGACTGGATGGCACTGCATACGACCCCAAGAATACCATCCCTACAGTCAAGCATGGTGGTGGCAGCATCATGCTGTGGGGCTTTTTCTCAGCCAAGGGGCCTGGCCATCTGGTCCGCATCCATGGGAAAATGGGTAGCACGGCCTACCTGGAGATTTTGGCCAAGAACCTCCGCTCCTCCATCAAGGATCTTAAGATGGGTCATCATTTCATCTTCCAACAAGACAACGACCCAAAGCACACAGCCAAAAAAACCAAGGCCTGGTTCAAGAGGGAAAAAATCAAGGTGTTGCAGTGGCCTAGTCAGTCTCCTGACCTTAACCCAATTGAAAACTTGTGGAAGGAGCTCAAGATTAAAGTCCACATGAGACACCCAAAGAACCTAGATAACTTGGAGAAGATCTGCATGGAGGAGTGGGCCAAGATAACTCCAGAGACCTGTGCTGGCCTGATCAGGTCTTATAAAAGACGATTATTAGCTGTAATTGCAAAGGGTTATTCCAAAAAATATTAAACCTAGGGGTTGAATAATAATTGACCCACACTTTTATGTTGAAAATTTATTAAAATTTAACTGAGCAACATAACTTGTTGGTTTGTAAGATTTATGCATCTGTTAAAAAATCCTGCTCTTGTTTGAAGTTTGCAGGCTCTAACTTATTTGCATCTTATCAAACCTGCTAAATCTGCAGGGGGTTGAATACTACTTGTAGGGACTGTATATATATATATATATATATATATATATATATATATATATATTTATATATATATATATATATATATATTTATATATATATATATATATATATATATATATATATATATAGTCATGGCACCCCTATTAATGTTAACCTTTTCTTTATAACAATTTGGGTTTTTGCAACAGTTTCATATATCTAATAACTGATGGACTCAGTAATATTTCTGGATTGAAATGAGCTTTATTGTACTAACAGAAAATGTGCAATCCGCATTTAAACAAAATTTGACCGGTGCAAAAGTATGGGCACCTCAACTTAAAAGTGACATTAATATTTTGTAGATCCTCCTTTTGCAAAAATAACAGCCACTAGTCGCTTCCTGTAGCTTTTAATGAGTTCCTGGATCCTGGATGAAGGTATATTTGACCATTCCTGTTTACAAAACAATTCCAGTTCAGTTAAGTTTGATGGTTGCCGAGCATGGACAGCATGCTTCAAATCATCCCACAGATTTTCAATGATATTCAGGTCTGGGGACTGGGATGGCCATTCCAGAACATTGTAATTGTTCCTCTGCATGAATGCCTGAGTAGATTTGGAGCAGTGTTTTGGATCATTGTCTTGCTGAAATATCCATCCCCTGCGTAACTTCAACTTCGTCACTGATTCTTGCACATTATTGTCAAGAATCTGCTGATACTGAGTTGAATCCATGCGACCCTCAACTTTAACAAGATTCCCGGTGCCAGCATTGGCCACACAGCCCCAAAGCATGATGGAACCTCCACCAAATTTTACTGTGGGTAGCAAGTGCTTTTCTTGGAATGCCGTGTTTTTTTGCCTCCATGCATAACGCCTTTTTGTATGACCAAACAACTCAATCTTTGCTTCCTCAGTCCACAGGACCTTCTTCCAAAATGTAACTGGCTTGTCCAAATGTGCTTTTGCATACCTCAGGCGACTCGGTTTGTGGCGTGCTTGCAGAAACGGCTTCTTTTGCATCACTCTCCCATACAGCTTTTCCTTGTGCAACGTGCGCTGTATTGTTGACCAATGCACATTGACACCATCTGCAGCAAGATGAAGCTGCAGGTCTTTGGAGGTGGTCTGTGGATTTCCTTGACTGTTCTCACCATTCTTCTCTGCCTTTCTGATATTTTTCTTGGCCTGCCACTTCTGGGCTTAACAAGAACTGTACCTGTGTTCTTCCATTTCCTTACTATGTTCCTCACAGTGGAAACTGACAGTTTAAATCTCTGAGACAACTTTTTGTATCCTTCCCCTGAATAACTATATTGAATAATCTTTGTTTTCAGATCATTTGAGAGTTGTTTTGAAGAGCCCATGATGCCACTCTTCATAGGAGATTCAAATAGGAGAACAACTTGCAAGTGGCCACCTTAAATACCTTTTCTCATGATTGGATACACCTGCCTATGAAGTTCAAAGCTCAATGAGGTTACAAAACCAATTTAGTGCTTTAGTAAATCAGTAAAAAGTAGTTAGGAGTGTTTAAATCAAGAAATTGATAAGGGTGCCCATACTTTTGCACCGGTCAAATTTTGTTTAAATGCGGATTGCACATTTTCTGTTAGTACAATAAACCTCATTTCAATCCAGAAATATTACTCAGTCCATCAGTTATTAGATATATGAAACTGAAATAGCTGTTGCAAAAACCCAAATTGTTATAAGGAAAAAAGGTTAACATTAATAGGGGTGCCCAAACTTTTTCATATGATTGTATATATAGACATAAATCTAGACACAGTCATATACACTGACATACATAGATACAGATCATACATGCACACACAGACACATTAGAGATATTTTTAATATTAGGAAGCCGGCAACAGCCTCATTCACCTCCCCGCTTGTGTCCATCCAGCTCCTTCTGGGCATGTGTTGGTGCCACACTGATTAGTGGCCGTCACTAATAGACATGGCCGCACATAGAGTTCACAACCACTGCTGTATACATCACAAGAGAGGTTGGGGACATACACAGTACTGGGGGCATACATATTACTGAGAAAAGGGGTATACAGCAAAGGGGGTATACAGCTCTAGAGAGGGGCAGTGGCTCTGGGGTGAGGGGACAAAAAGCTCTGAGGTGGGGCCTCCATATTGCACTATGCAGCCCTGATATGGCATTAGGCAGCCCCCATATGGCACTATGCAGCCCCCATATGACACTATGCAACCCCCATATAACATTAAGCAGTCCCCATATAGCATAATGCAGACCCATATAGCATTAGGTACCCTCATGTAGTATACAACTCGCATATAGAACAATGCAGACCGAGATAGCATTAGGCACCTTCATGTAGTATACAGCCCCATATAGCATTAGGCACCTTCATGTAGTATACAGTCATATATAGCACAGTACAGACCCCGATAGTATTAGGCACCTTCATGTAGTATACAGCCATATATAATACAGTCCAGACCCAGATAGTATTAGGCACCTTCATGTGGTATGCAGCCATATATAGCACAGTACAGACCCAGATAGTATTAGGCACCTTCATGTAGTATACAGCCATATATAGCACAGTGCAGACCCAGATAGCATTAGGCACCTTCATGTAGTATACAGCCCCATATAGCACAGTACAGACCCAGATAGCATTAGGTACCTTCATGTAGTATACAGCCATATATAGCACAGTACAGACCCAGATAGCATTAGGCACCTTCATGTAGTATACAGCCATATATAGCACAGTACAGACCGAGATAGCATTAGGCACCTTCATGTAGTATACAGCCCCTATATAGCACAATGCAGACCTAGATAGCATTAGGCACCCTTATGTAGTGCACAGCCCCTATATAGCACAGTGCAGACCCATATAACATTAGGCACCTTCATGTAGTATACAGCCATATATAGCACAGTACAGACCCCGATAGTATTAGGCACCTTCATGTAGTATACAGCCATATATAATACAGTACAGACCCAGATAGTATTAGGCACCTTCATTTGGTATGCAGCCATATATAGCACAGTGCAGACCCAGATAGCATTAGGCACCTTCATGTAGTATACAGCCCCATATAGCACAGTACAGACCCAGATAGCATTAGGTACCTTCATGTAGTATACAGTCATTTATAGCACAGTACAGACCCAGATAGCATTAGGCACCTTCATGTAGTATACAGCCATATATAGCACAGTACAGACGCAGATAGTATTAGGCACCTTCATGTAGTATACAGCCACATATAGCACAGTGCATACACAGATAGCATTAGGCACCGTCATGTAGTATATAGCCCCCATGGTCGTCTGGCCACAGTGACTAGTACATACTCACTTTCCTCGTTCCCTCGATGCTCCGGTCTACTCGACACGTCCACTGCTGTCGCTCGCTCTTACCCCACTGCAGGCGCGCGGTGGTGATGTCACCGCGCTCAGCTGCAGTCCTGCCACTGCAAGTGGGCGCCCCCGGCAGCCCAGGGCCCCAGCATTTGACCGGGTTTGCCCGGTGCTGACGCCGGTCCTGTAGACAAGTCTCCTTTTCTCCACAAATGGCCATATATGCTATTTGTGAGGGAGGGCAGACTTTGCAATATATGTTAACTCTCCCCAGGGAAGTTGCTAGGGTCCTAAAAGATCAGGGACCCAAGTCCCAAAGTACATCTTCCCATATGACCTCGCCGCCACTTAAAAGAAAAACTATGCATATATAATTACAGTATACCACCATTGCTAACACTAAAATACAAAGACCAATATTGTCAAACTTACTATGATACAAGGCCAAAATAATACCACTACACAATGTTCACTACCATTAGCACTAATGAGTACATAATCTTATATTATGACCATTACCTCTACAAAACAATACACATTATACAAAGACCAAAAATACCATCCTGCACCTGCCACTACATAATGACTGAAAAGCATTACACTAGTACTAAAATTAAAAAAATGGAAAGAAACAGTACTATTAAAAAGACTCATAATTAGTGATGGGCGGACCCAGACTGTAAAAGTCCGGACCCACACGGTTTCAAAAGTATTTGGGTGCCAGTTTCGGGATTCTCAGGGAACTCCGGGTAATGATCTGGAACCGGCAACTCGGGAAATAAAAAAAAAAAGAAAAATAAAGCAAGTGTGTTATACTTACTGAGTCTTCACCGCAGCTCTAACTGCTTCTGGAGCTGCTCATTTACCTTCATGCATACTCATTGCTTCCCCCGCCCACCTGCAGTCCTGATGTCTGTGATTGGTTGCAGTCAGATAGTGCCTCCAGCTTGTGTGACAGCAGGCCATACTGCTTGCAGTCACAGACCCTGTGTGCAGGTCACTGTAGATTAGAGTAAAAATAAATGAATAAAGAAAAATTTGTGATAGGGTCCCTCCATATTATGATACCCAGCACAGATAAATCATACAGCTACAGGCTGCAGCCCCCAGCCGTACGCTTATCTTGGCTGTGTATAAAATAACCCATGCTTATTGGCCCCCCCCAGCCTAAAAATAGCATCCATTAGATGTGACAGCCCAGGAACTTTACCTGGCTCTTCCCAATTGCCCCAGTGCAGTTCCAATCAGAATAATAAGGGGTTAATAATAGCCCATAGCTGCCACTAAGCCCTATATTAGTAATGGGAGGGATCTATGAAAACTCCCCTCAATACTAATCTAACCCCATACGGCCATAAAATATGAAGCTTTGAGCTTCAGGATGAGAATGAGCCACGCAATGAGTGGAGATGTCACTTAGGTTATTTGTGGTCACATTCTCATGGTCCTCCACCTGTCAGTTTACGTAATCACAGGTAATCTGACCTCAGGTAAGGTCACTGCATTCACAGACCTGCTTCTCCTGGCAGAAAATTGCGTAGTTTTTTGCCAAGAGATGCAGATTTGGTGCTGAAATTTCAACATCATATTCCTGCACCCAAGCTAAGCAACTTACTCCTATATAGGCAAGGTGGTCTCTGTTTTTCACCAGATTCAATTTTTTTGTGATGTATCATTCAGGAGTTAAAAACATTAAAGCCGATTCATTGTTCCATCCTTTTCCAGGGGGTAGTTTTCTACCAGCCATTCAAATGCAGTTTTTTTTTATCAAATTAACAAATACATTTTTGAATTTTTTTATAAGAAAAAAAAAATTTGTCCACTTGTATTCGCTGGAAATTTTGAAACTGCTTCACTATCAGGATGTCTAGGATTATGTCTCGACTTGTAATACATTTGTGCGTTTTAAAAACCCCCATACTCGTCCATCTGAGGTACTGCAACCGTTGGCCATTCCTTGTAGACCATAGATTCACCTGTTGGTGGATTTTATCACTGATCTCCCCATATCTGCAGGTAAAACAGTAGTGCTAGTAGTTGTGGATAGATTTAGCAAAATGGCTCATGCATTACTAGTACCTTCAAGTGCTAAAACATTGGTACAATTTTTTTTTAATGAGATTGTGAAACTTCATGGGTTCTTCTCTGATGTTGTTTTGGATCATGGAACCCAATTTATATCAAAGTTTTGGAAGGCAATTTGTACGGGTTTAGGGACTAATCTCTCATTTTCATCCGCTTTTCACCCACAGTCCAATGGGCAGACTTAACAGGTGAATCAAAATCTTGAGACAAATCTGAGGTCTTTTGTTTCTGAAAATCAGGAGGATTGAGGTTTTTTTATTTACTTTTTGCAGAGTTTGCTGTAAATAACCATGAGCACAAATCCACAGGCAAGTCACTCTTCTTCAGGGATTATGACTTTCAGCTACAATCCTATATCTTTAATGAATAATGTTCTTCTGAAGATCCTGGGGAAGAGCGATTGTGCTCATCTATAATTTTGAGGGTGATGGGTTCAAAATATAAGAGTATGGCTGATCAGAAGCATGTGGTTGGTCTGGACTTAAGTGTTGGTGATTTCATGTGGTTGTCAACTAAAACTATTGAATTAAAGGTTCCTGGAAACTGGGACTCAGGTTCATTGGCCCCTTTAACCCCTTAACAACCGCGGGCAGTAAAATTACATCCTAAGCGGTCACAGTGTAATCTCCTCCGGCTACTGCTGGCAGCCGGCAGTGATTGGCGCACATATCAGCTGATTTGTACTGCTGACATGTTAGCCTCGCACTCATGAGTGAATCCGCTATCCACTCATGCCTGTTAACCCCTTAAATGGCGTTGTCAAAATCTGACATCGCCATTTAAATGCCGATGGCAGAAAATCTTTACTCACCTGGCTCAATTGGCAGCTCAGTGACATGATCACTGTGAGCCAATGGTTGTCATGGTAGCACAGGGACATGTCAGTACATAGCATGAGTCACTTCCTGTTTCACTTCCGAGGTATGTATTTCTAGTGATCACAGATGTGTAGCTGTGATCAAAAGAAATGCACAAACGATCACACTGCTGATTCTTATAGTCCCCTAGGTGGACTAGTAAAATAAAAAAAGTAAACAAAATTTTAAAAAATGTTAAAAAAATTAAAAACCTTAAAGTTCAAATCACCCCATTCCCCCCCCTGAAAATTAAAGGGTTAAAAAAATATACACATATTTGGTATCACTGTGTTCATAAATGCCTAATCTATCTAAATATGAAGTCCAATAATCTGATCAGTAAACGGCGTAGCGGCAAAAAATTCTAAACGCCAAAATTATGTTTTTTGATCACCACAAAGTTTGCACAAAATGCAATAACAGGCGATCAAAACCTAGCATCTGCAGAAAAATGGTACCATTAAAAATGTCAGCTCGAGACGCAAAAAATAAGCCATCACTGAGCTATAAATCCCGAAAAATGAGAACGTTATAGGTTGCGGAAAATAGCTTAAAACGTACAAAACTTTTTTTGGACAAACTTCTGATTTTAAATTGGATGGTAAAATTGCACACTAATGGCTTGCATAGGGCTCCGGTCACACTTATAGGGGGTTTCTACCCTGTTAGTGTATTAGTTTTTCTTGGCCTGAGCAGTTCACCACTGATTTATCCTGCTGTGATTATTCTAAATTGTGGAGGATATTTAGTCCTCTTTTTGCTATTTTGCTATTTTTCTTTTTATATAGATTAGTGTAGGGACTTACAGGTATGAGGAACCGTGACGTGGTTTGTAGGCTACCGTTATTTTGGTCATAATAGCAACAAATACCTCAGATATTATGTATTTACTTTTCTGCACATGACATTTTACACAGGGTGCAGACAGGCCCCTTTATGTTTGGAACTTTTATATTGGAGACTCCGTCCATATATGGTGCACACTAGTACCAGGCAGCCCGCCTGATAGAATAGTATGGGCGTGTAATAGGCTGCTGACTGGGTTACTATGTGCCTGTAAGTCTGAACGGAGCCCTATGCAAGCCACTAGTGTGCAATTTTACCATCCAGCGATCATCCCCTCCATATTCTGGAGTTGAGTGAGTGATTTGTTCCTCTTGCACCTGTGATACTTCCATTTATTGGGGGGTTTCGCTGCACCCTGTTAGTGCATTAGTTTTTCTTGGCCTGAACAGTTCATCACTGCTTTAACCTGCTGTGAGTATTCTAAATTGTGGAGGATATTTGGTCCTCTTTTTTCTGTTTTGCTATTTTTCCAATGAGCAAAAGGGTAACAATGTTTAGAACTTTTACATTTCAGGCTCTATATGTCACTACAGCTTCGTTCGTGAAACTTCCTTCACACTATAGAAAATCGTCTTGGTTATCTCATACATAAGTTTCACTAGCAAATACTTAGCATGTAATTAGTTATGCAGATTCTTGTCGTGTAATTCTATTGTTACTGGTTTGCTCCTAATAATCTAAATTTAAATTTCCATTATGTTGTAAATCCAACTTTGGCTTCAAACAGCGCCTGAATCTTTTTGGGCATGTTCGCGATCAGATTCAAGCATGTCTCAACTAAAATCTGATTCCAGGTTTCTTCTACATGCTCCGAAATGTTGGTGCATACTAGTCTACTCACTTTCATAGTTTTTTTTCAACTCTTCCCACAAGTGTTCTATTGGGTTGAGGTCTGGGGACTGTGGGGCCAATCCAGCACCACTACTTAATTGTCATTGAACAATTTTTTTGCCAATCTCAACATATGTTTTGGGTCATTGTAATACTGGAACACTATGTTGTCCTTTTCATACCCATAGTACTTGAGTGTACAAAGTAACTCATCTTGTAGGATACTCACATATAGCTCGGCATTGAGACCACCATCGATACTGGTCAAGTATCCAATGCTTTTGGTTGAAACAGTCCTATATCATCAGGCTTCCTCCACCAAACTTGACAGTTCCTTCAACTTCACAATCTGTTAGCACTTTTTTCCCTTGTTTCTTGCAGATCCATTAAAGCCTAGTTTACTGACTTTCATCTCATCACTCAAAATCACCAGTTTCCAATTTTCTACTGCTCACCTTTCGTAATATTTTTGCAAACTCGAGCCAATGCTTCTTATAACAATATTGAAGTAGAGGCTTATTCAACTTCTTTCAGGCTACCATTCCAGACTTGTGTAACATGTGTGGCACGGTGCTTACTTGGATGTCTGTAATCACACTATTATGAAGCATACGATCCACCTCCACTGCCGTGATTGTTGTGACGGAATTGATAGACCTTGTAAGAAGTCAACTTGTTTCCTGTTTATATTGTAATCTTACAACTAACATGGTGTGCCGCCCCCGTGCCATCAGCCGGGGTGCTCTGATCCAGATCCGCAATGTGGCTCGAGGGACTCTTCTGGACCCGGGGGTCGCGCGGACACTTCAAATAAAAAGGGGACGTTTTTGTACGGGGTTTGCTGTAATAACTCTGTGACGCCACCCACGGTGTGTGGTGAGGTATGGCACCACCGCTGCGCTGCTGTTGTGGGACACCCGGTGCGATGGGATGGCAGCTGGTTGTTAACCCCTCTGTGAGTAGGGATGGATGCCCTGGAGCCCAGTGTCCCCGTGACGAGGACGGTGATTGCGGGGGCTGGCGCGCCCGGTCAGGCCGAGGAATGTTAGTTTACTCACTATTAAATAAATCACACGAGTCTGATGGTAGACTAAGGTGCTGGTGGCTGGCCGCCGTGTCTGGGTGTACTCCGGTCCCCCACCCGGGTGTTGGTCTGTGTCACTTTCCTCTGCACTGTGTTTTCTGAGTGTTGGACTTCCCGGTGTGAAATGCGGGAGTCCGTTCCCTGTCCTTTTTGTTGGGAGCCTTGCCCGCTGACGCTGGCCCTTGGGATCTATCGGGCCCTGGCGGATGCCCTATCCCCCGCGGTGAGCTGTTGTCTGCTTTTGGGACTTTGGTTGGGACAGGACCTGTAATCCTGTCCTCAATTGGTTAATTAGCTAGGCCATTGGTTTCGATCCTGGATTCAGGGTCCAAGTACCCGCTCTGTGCACGGTTTACGGGTCGGTTCCGGTGTCGGTACCGGCAGGCTCCTTCCCTGTCCCGGTCCACCTCGGATCTCCGGCAGCCGTCTCCCCGTCTCCTGTCAGACTCGGTCCACCGTCTGCCACCTAGCCAGCACGCCGGGGCCACTACTGACTTGCACTTCAACTTCCATCTCCACTCCACTACTCCTCCAGCTAGAACTTGAACTTGCACACGAGTCCACTCTCTTTCCCACCCCAGGCTTTCCAGACCCCTAGGTGGGCATTTCTCATCCGCCTGGTCCGGACCACTGGTGTGCCTATACTTCCCTGGGGGGGTGACTAGGGTTTTTAGTTTGGCTTGGTGTTACCTGGTGAGGGATGGTGTTATTCAGGGGTCTATCTTGCGTGACCACCTGGCCATGCCAGGGCGTCACAATGGCACTCACATAATGCAGTTTGGCAATTTTCTTGGAAGATTCGATTAGACCGCTAATTGATGAGCTGGATGATTCTGCTTCTCTTTTCTTGGGAAATCTTCTACATGGCTGCTCCTCAATTTTAACCAGTAACCTTTCACTTGGCAATCAACCGAATAACACATGGAGCTATTAGGGAATTTAAGAACAGGTTGTAATTTGTAGTATACAGGAAGAAAAAGTTTTTTCCACCGCCAGGAGCAAAACAGAAACAATGCAGTGACATGACAATAATCTGGACAACTGATGATATGTTAAATAGCTGCAAGTCAAATTTATGTATGAGATAGCCAAGATGATTATATATAAATGTAGATTGTCTCACTTTTGAAGCTGTAGTTAATGGTGAGATATGGCGCTCGAAAGTGAAAAGTTAAAACATTGCTACCCTTTTGTTAGTCAGTGTGTGTCCAAGTCCTCCCTCCCTCACATATAGCATATAAAGTCAACAGAAGTATTGAGAAAGCTGCAACATTACCAAAGACAGTCCATATAAAAACACCAGCACAAAAACAATTTAAGAAAAAGAAATTGACCACACAACGAATAAAATAGAAAGCTTTTGTACTTTTAGTGGTTGTGCTGTCCATTGCTTTCTTCAGTCATATAGGCCAGTCTGCCCTTCCCTACATATAGCATAAATATCAATATATAAATATCAAAGTCTGCCATCCCCATATTTGTACCTTATAAAGCTAAGTTCACCCTCCCCCCTTCAAGCATATATAGGCGTCTACCCTCCCCACATATAGCATAAGTATCAAAGTTCACCCTCCCCCCTTCTAGCATATATAGACCAGTCTGCTCTTACCCACATATAGCATATACTGTATACACCAGTGTCAAGAGTTTCAGGAGTGTCGGAAAATTCTAGTATAATATAATGTGCACAATACATGAGTACATAATCAATATGTAAAAATTATGAAATATCAAAAAGATCTGTCAATTATCATTGTCATTTTAATAGGCCTCTGAATAGAAGGAGTGGCTATACAATAACTAGAGGAAAGACCGTCATTTTCACTGTAATTAGTAAACTTATTGAAAGAGTCCAAAATGTTATGTATTTCTTGAAAGTTACGATATTACTAGTTATACAGATATGATATTCTTTTCAATTAGGGGAAAAATTGGCATCTGCTCAGCTTTATCTGAAGAATAGTACAAGAAAAAAAGAAATAGATGTTTTGATCCATAGATTTTTTTTTAATGATTTTATTGCTGAATTCAGATATGGAATTCATTTCAATTAGGTTATGTTCATGTGCCGCCCCCGTGCCAGCAGCCGCTGCTGCTCGGATCCGGACCTTCTAAGGGGGTGGCTCGAGGGTCTCCGGACCCAGGGGTGTTGCGGACACGCCGAATAAAAGGGGGGACGTAGATGTACGGGCTAGGCCGTATTAAGTTCGTGACGCCACCCACGGTGTGTGGTGAGGCGGGACACCACCGCTGCTGTTATGGGGCACCCGGGGAAGATGGAGTGGCAGCTGGATGTTAACCCCTCCGTGGGTAGGGATGGTTGCCCCGGGGCCCAGTGTCTTTGTGCAGGGTGTAGCGACAGCAGGAAAATGTTTTGGTTACTCACAGTAAATGAACCACACGAGTCTTTGGTAAACCAAGGTGCTGGTGGCCGGCCGCCGCGGCCGGTTGCATTCAGGTCCCCACCCGGGCTGGTGATCTCCGTCCTTTTCCTCTGTACTGACTTTGTGTATGGTGGACTGCCTGGTTTGGAACTCAGGAGTCCGCTCCCGGCTGGATGTGGCCTAAGGAGCTGTGCCCGCAGACGCTGGCCCGTGGGATTTATGGGCCCCAGCTGTGGCCTCCTATCCCTGTTGGTGGGCTGTTGTCTTCCATGAGGGACTTCGGGTGGGACAGGACCTAAAATCCTGGCCTCAATCGGTTAATTAACCAAGCCGCTGGTTTCTGGTCCTGGCTTCAGGGTCTGAGTACCCCCTTTTGTGCTACGGTTTCCAGGTTGGTTCCCCGGGTTGGTACCGGCGGGCTACAACCCTGTCCCGGTCCACCTCGGTTCTGCCGAGCCGTCTTCCCGCCTCCAGCTGACGGAGACCACCGTCTGCCACCTAGCCAAAGGCACCAGGGCTGCAACCCTAGTACCGTTCAACTTGAAACTCCTCTGCTGGAGCTACACCTAGCTCCAGCCCACACTCCTCTCAACTTGAACTACCAACTCCATTGCTTGTTTTCCCGCCCTGAGCTGTCTAGACCCCTGGGTGGGTGTGTCCAACCACCTGGTCCCGCCCACTGGTGTGTCTGTCTTTCCCTAAGGGGGGTGACTAGGGTTTCAGGTCGGCTGTGTGTTTCCTATCTGTGAATACCTGGTTTTGCCAGGGCATCACATTCACACAGGATGTTTTTGCAGCGTTTTTTTCCTGACCAAAACCTGATCTTGTGGCATGATGTCTCCTGGGAGTCAGCTGTGGTTTTTGTGGCGTTTTTACAGCATTTTTTTCTGTGATGTCAAGACTAGCAAGGGTTCAAGAGTACCCGAGTGCTGGACCAGGCCGGGATTGACCTGGATCCGGCACTCTGGTAGTAAAAAAACAAAAAAAAAAGAAAGGTAAAAAGAAAAAAAAAGTAAACCAAGGGCGCTATACTTACAAGTCTCCGGTAGATGCTAGAGTGCATGGGCTCCTTCCAGGTATGACGTCATTCAACGGGCCCCTATCACATGGGGATCAGGGGGGGGAAGCATGATTGTAGTGGAAGGGAAAAAACATTATCAAGCTCACTAACCAAGCCAGTCACGTCCACTAACCAGCCAAGCCAGTCATGCCCACTAACCTGGAAGGAGCCCATACATTCTAGGCTCAACTGGAGCTGCTCCAGTGACCACTCCTACTTCCAGAGCAGCTCATTAGCCTCATGCATATTCACTGCTTCCCCCCTTTACTGAAACCTGTGGGTCTATTGTACAGTAAAAAATAAATAAACAAATAAAAAAATGACGTGGGCCCCCCCCCATATTATAATACCCAGAACAAAAAAAGCCCAAGGCTACAAGCTGCAGCCCCCAGCTATCTGCCTATCTTGGCTGTGTATCAAAATAAGAGGGACCCCATGCTATTTTTTAATTATATAAATAATTAAAAAAAAAACAGCATGCGGTCCCCCCAATTTTGACACCCAGCCAAGATAAAGCCCACAGCTGGGGGCTGGTATTCTCAGGCTGGAGAGACCCAGCCTCATATTATCAGCCTGCAGCCATTCCATTCCATTAGATGCGACAATCACAGCACTTTACCCGACTCTTCCCTAATTGCCCTGGTGCGGTGGCAGTTGGCGAAATATCAGGGGGTAATCACAGCTCATAGCTGCGACTAAGCCCTAGATTGGTAATGGCAGGTGTCTATGAGACACCCCCATCACTAATCTGTAAATGAAAAGAAACACCGAAAAAATCCTTTATTTGAAATAAAATGCAAAAAGCCCCCTCTTTCACCACTTTATTAACCCCATAATTACACCTTTGCAGGGCCGACGTAATCCACACGAGGTCCCACGGTGATTCAGCTCTGATACATCTGAATATCACAGTGAGCGGCCATAGAACTGGACTTGCTATGAGCTCCAGAGAATGAATGAGCCGCATGATCAGTGGTCACTTCACACAAGTGATTTCCGGTCACAGCTGGCGATATCTGTGACCGTAAATAGCCTGAGTGAGGTCACCGCTGAATGTGTGTTTCCTTCATTCTGTCTACACTAGACCCGCAGACTAGGTCTGTGATTGGTTACAGTCAGATGCTGGGGGTGCATTTAAGTGCAACCAATCACAGATGAAAGCAGTGAATATGTAATGAGCGGGGAAGTGGAGAAGCCGCGGGAGCGTACAGCCGCTCGGAAAAGATTTGGAAAATATAACAAACTGCTCCTATCCCCCTATCCCCACCACCATTTTTAAGTGCCGGCTGGATACCCTGGATCAATTCCGTGCCTAACCGGGTTTTTTATTAACCCGGTTAGACCCACCGATCCAGGGTATCTGCGAGTCCACCTGTCACTAAGTTGAAAAAGCACTGAAAAGAATTGACATGTTCATTCTTCTCATAACGCAGCAAAATTGGAGGTGGTTAACAAAACTGTCAGGAAAATCCTGGAGGTGTTTTGTTTGTGTGTGCATGAGATTTCAGAAATCTCACAGACTTTGCTGGGACTGTAAAAAGCAGCTTTTTCTTAGCATAGCTTTGCATAAAACCAAGGCAAATCCCTAGCTAAAAAAGCTGCACAAATGCTGCAAAACCGCCCAGTGTGAACATAGCCTTAGGGGAGAAACTGACGTCTGCTCAAGGATAGAGCTACACAGCGACATTTGTTGTGCATCACTAAAAATCGCTGAAATGATTGCATATGGTATCACATTACACCCTGCAGCTGTGACTTAATGCGGGCTTTACACGAGACGATACATTGTGCGATATGTCGTCGGGGTCACGGATTTCGTGACGCACATCCGGCATAGCGCATGACGTCGTTTCGTGTGACACCTCTGAGCGACGCAGTATCTCTCACAAATCGTGAGTCATGTACTCGTCGTTAACTTTCATAATATCGTTTATTTTCATGGGTGCAGGTTGTTCATCGTTTCCGTGGCATCACACGTTGCTCCGTGTGACACCACGGGAACGATGAACACAGCGTACCTGCGTCCCACGGCACCCGCCGTCCTAATGGAAGGAAGGAGGTGGGCGGGATGTTTACATCCCGCTCATCTCCGCCCCTCCACTTCTATTGGCCGGCTGCCGTGTGACGTCGCTGTGACGCCGAACGTCCCTCCCACTTCAGGAAGTGGATGTTCGTCGCCCACAGCAAGGTCGCCCGGAAGGTAAGTGCATGTGACGGGGGTTAAACAAGTTTGTGCGCCACGGGCAGCGATTTGCCCGTGACGCAAAAATGACGGGGGGCGGGTACGATCGCTCGTGCTATCGCACGATAGATCGACTTGTGTAAAGCAGGCTTAAGAGTTGGTTTTAAACTGCTTTATTTTTCAGTAGGGAAATAAATAAAACAAATCTGTACAATATTCACCATGTTCAGAATTATTAGATTATTAGACAAGTGGTATTTTAGAGGATTTTTTTTATTATTGATCAACAACTATGTTCTCAATCAACCCAAAAGACTCATAAATATCAAAGCTTAATATTTTTGGAAGTTGGAGTGGTTTTTTTTTTAGATTTGGCTGTAGGATGATAACTGTTTGTGCAAGTAACTATTACTGTGCAGAATTATTAGGCAACTTAATAAAAAACAAATATATTCCCATCTCACTTGTTTATTTTCACCAGGTAAACCAATATAACTACACAAAATGTAGAAATAAACATTTCTGACATGCAAAAACAAAACCCAAAAAAACAATATAGCCACCTTTCTTTATGATGACACTCAACAGCCTACCATCCATAGATTTTGTCAGCTGCTTGATCTGTTTATGATCAACATTGCGTGCAGCAGCCACCACAGCCTCCCAGACACTGTTCCGAGAGGTGTACTGTTTTCCCTCCATGTAGAGCTCACATTTTATGAGGGACCACAGGTTCTCTACGGGTTTCAGCTCAGGTGAACAAGTGGGCCATGTCATTATTTTTTCATCTTTTAGACCTTTACTAGCCAGTCACGCTGTGGAGTAGTTGGATGTATGTGATGGAGCATTGTCCTGCATGAAAATTATGTTTTTCTTGAACTTCTTCCTGTACCACTGCTTGAAGAAGTTGTCTTCCAGAAACTGGCAGTAGGTCTGGGAGTTGAACTTCACTCCATCCTCAACCTGAGAGGTCGCACAAGTTCCTCTTTGATTATACCAGCCCATACCAGTAGTACCCCACCTTCACCTTGCTGGCATCTGACTCGGAGTGGAGCTCTGTGCCCATACTGATCCAGCCTCTGGCTCATCCATCTGGCCCATCAAGAGTCACTTTCATTTCATCAGTCCATAAAACCTTTTAACAATGAGTCTTAAGATATTTCTTGATCCAGTCTTCACATTTTATCTTATGTTTCTTGTTCAAAGGTGGTCGTTTTTCAACCTTCCTTACCTTGGCCATGTCGCTGAGTATAGCACACCTTGTGCTTTTTGATACTCCAGTAACGTTGCAGCTCTGAAATATGGACAAACTGGTGGCAAATGGCATCTTAGCAGCTTCACGCTTGATTTTCCTCAATTCATGGGCAGTTATTTTGCACCTTTTTTTTGCCTAACTTGCTTCTTATGACCCTGTTGGCTATTTGCCATAAAACGCTTGATTCTTCTGTGATCATGCTTCAAAAGGTTGGCAATTGCAAGACTACTGCATCCCTCTGCAAGACATCTCACAATTTTGGACATTTTAGAGCCCGTCAAATCTCTCTTCTAACCCATTTTGCCATAGGAAAGGAAGTTGCCTAATAATTAAGCACACCTTCTATAGGGTGTTGATGTCATTACACCACACCCCTCATTACAGAGATGCAAATCACCTGATTTACTTAATTGGTAGTTGGCTCTCAAGCCTATACAGCTTGGAGTAGGACAAATCTATAAAAAGTATCATGTGATCAAAATACTCATTTGCCTAATAATTCTGCACACAGTGTATGACTGAGACTACCAGCCTAAGAAATATAAAATAAAGAGCTGTATACAATACAGGGGAAAAAAATAATACAGCTAGGCCTAACCAGCCGAAATGTATATACAATAACGGAGAAAAGGAAAGAAAACGGAACAGTTGCTCATTGTCATCAAATTAAAATAAAAAGTAATTTGTGTCCTATTTAGGCTTATGTAGTCCAATTGTAGTCCAAGAACATAGAGGCCAGGTTTATTATGGGCCATACTTGTATGTCTGCACTTCATCAGATCACAAAATTTTGTTTATCGGATAATACTCAGAACATATATACACTAATCGCTACATTGGATAGACACCACGAACTGGAATATATACACTACAGGAAAATTAACAATTGTGACTAAAGGCCGCTTTACACGCTGCAATATCGTGACCAATATCGCTAGCGTGCGTACCCACCCCCATCGGTTGTGCAACACGGGGAAATTGCTGCCCGTGGCGCACAACATCGCGCGGACCCGTCACACTACTTACCTGCCTAGCGATGTCGCTGTGACTGGCGAACCGCCTCCTTTCTAAGGGGGTGGTTCGGCCAGCGTCACAGCGATGTCACAGCAGCGTCACTGAACCGCCGCCCAATAGAAGTGGAGGGGCGGAGATGAGCGGGACATCCCGCCCACCTCCTTCCTTCCTCATTGCGGGTGGCCGCAGGTAAGGTGAGGTTCATCGTTCCTGCGGGGTCACACATAGCGATGTATGCTGCCGCAGGAACGAGGAACAACATCGTACACACAGCAGCAACGATATTTGAGAATAGGGGGCATATCACCGATGAGCGATTTTGAACGTTTTTGCGACGATTCAAAATCGCTCATAGGTGTCACACGCAACGACATCGCTAAAGTGGCCAGATGTTCGTCACAAATTCCGTGACCCCAACGAGATCGCTTTAGGTATGTCGCAGCGTGTAAAGCGGCCTTAAGAGTTGGAAATGTTTCCAAATAGGTTGGATTTTCTGTTGCAAGTCACAAATGATTCACTTGCCATGGATAATTCAAATCACAAGAAATATTGGACATGCAATTTATCGCAACTTGGCTGATTTTATTTTACAGCAAAATCAGAGCTCTAAAATAGTCATGACAGACAGTCACAGTTAAGATAAACAGATGTTTTTTCTGAAACTTTTCTGAGAAATGCTGTCTTGTGACAAATGTCACCGTGTAGCTTTAACCTTAATTGGGTCAACAATACAGAAATTTTAAATGGAAAGACTCATCAGTTTTTCAACTGCCAATATAATGTTTTTGAACTGAAACAGAAAAAAACACACAAACATATTATTTACACATTTTTTCAACATTGAACAGTAAATGAAGCAATGGAAAAATGCACAGGAAAAATATTCAAAATATTCCGCATGTCTAATTTTTTGGCAACATTGAACCATTGTTCTTCCAATCATACTCTATAAAAAATGATAAGAATACAGAGAACAAATGTTTTGAGTTTTGTACGTGTTCATTTTCGCAGCTGTGCGAATTGCTTATGAAACAACCAATAGTGTAATAGTGATGGCCAGTTTTACGGGCACCATTAATTCGTTTCACTATTAATAACTGTATCTACAGAAATAAATGGATATGTACAAACTCTACAATATTCGAATATTATGATAATTTAGGATGGCCTTTTAACATGTAGTCTATTCTCAAAATAAAAAACACAATAGATCAAATCTACTCTGGCTAGTGAACCAGATTTCTGGCTTGAAATGCGGAAAAAATAACTCAAATGCTGCATGTCACATTTAGAAACTGCTTTAGATAATTTTTTGCATTTCTTTAGACAAAAGTTGTACATATAACAGATTATCTTTATGCATAGGAAAAGTCACAGGTGTTTAAGTTCGGCGGGTCCAGCCGGACTTAACCCCTTCAACCCTCAGGCTTGAAAACACCTTAATGACCGGCCATTTTTTACAATTCTGACCACTATCATGAAATTTATGAGATTATAACTCTGGAACGCTTCAACGGATTGTTTTTTGTGGCATATTGTACTTCATGACAGTGGTAAAATTAGGACAATATTTTTGTGTTTATTTGTGAAAATAAAAATGGAAATTTGGAAAAAAATGTATCAATTTTCATATTTTGACTTTTTATGCCCTTAAACCAGAGAGATATGTCACACAAAATAGTTACTAAATAACATTTCCCACATGTCTACTTTACATCAGTGCAAATTTGGAAACATATTTTGGGGTTAAAAAGGTAGAAGGGTTTGAAGTTCATCAGCAATTTCTCATTTTTCCAACAAAATTTTCAAAGCCACTTTTTTTTTAGGGACGACACATATTTGAAATTATTTAGGGAGGCCTAGGTGACAGAAAAAAAAAAAAAGATACGATTCGAAAAACAGCACCGCTCAAAGTGCTCAAAACTACATTCAAGAAATTTATTAACCCTTTAGCTGCTTTGCATGAACTAATGCAATGTGGAAGGAAAAAATTAAAATTTTACTTCTTCAAAAATGTTACTTTAGCCCCAAATTTAGCATTTTCACAAGAGAAACAGGAAAAAATGTTGTGCAATTTCTCCTGAGTACAGAGATAATAACCCATATGTGGTGGAAAATTATTGCTTGGCTGCACAGCAGGGCTGGGAAGGGAAGGAGCGGTATTTGACTTTTCAAATGGAAAATTGGCTGGAATCATTAGTGGACGCCATGTTACGTTTGGAGAGTCCCTAATGTGCCTAAACAGTGGAGCTCCCCCACAAATGCCCCCATTTTAGAAACTAGACCCCTCAAGGAACTTATCTAGATTTGTGATGATGACCTTGAACACCCAAGGGCTTCACAGTATGTTAGTATGTTGATAAAAACCATCATATTTTCTCCACAAAAATGTTCTTTGAGCTGAAAATTTTTAATTTTATCAAGGGTAACACGAAAATTGCACCATAAATTTGTTTTGCTTGGCAATTTCTTCTGAGTATGCTGATACCCCATATATGATGGGAAATCACTGTTTAGTCGTACGGCAGGGCTCAGAAGGCAAGGAGCACCATTTGACTTTTTAAATGCAAAATTATCTGGAATCGTTAGCAGACTGTGTTTGAAGAGCCCCTGATGTGCCTAAACAGTGGAAATCACCCACATGTGACCCCAATTTGGAAACTAGACCCCCAAGGAACCTACCTAGATGTGTGTTGAGCACTTTGAACTCCGAGATGCTTCAGGGAATTTTATAATGTTGCGCCATGAAAATGAAAAAAAAGAAATAAAAATTACCACAAAAATGTTCTCTTAGTTTCTATTTTTTCATTTTCACAAGGGCAACAGGATAAAATGGACCTCAATATGTGTTAGGCAATTTCCCCTGAGTATTTTAATATCCCATATGTGTGAGGAAACCACTGTTAAGGCACATGGCAGGACTCTGACAGGAAGAAGTGACATTTTGGAGCGCAGATTTTGATGGACTGATCTGCGGGTGTCATGTCACATTTAAGCGGGCTTTACACGCTGCGACATCGCTAATGCGGAGTCGTTGGGGTCACGGATTTTGTGACGCACATCCGGCCGCATTAGCGATGCCGTTGCGTGTAACACCGATAAGCGATTTTGCATCGTTGCAAAAACGTGCAAAATCGCTAATCGGCGACATGGGGGTCCATTCTTAAAAATCGTTACTGCAGCAGTAACGAAGTTGTTCCTCGTTCCTGCGGCAGCACACATCGCTGCGTGTGACGCCGCAGGAACGAGGAAGCTCTCCTACCTGCCTCCCGGCCGCTATGCGGAAGGAAGGAGGTGGGCGGGATGTTACGTCCCGCTCATCTCCGCCCCTCCGCTGCTATTGGGTGGCGGTTCAGTGACGCTTAAGTGACGTCGCTGTGACGCCGCACGGACTGCCCCCTTAGAAAGGAGGCGGTTCGCCCGTCACAGCGACGTCGCCGGACAGGTAAGTATGTGTGACGGCTGTTGTGCGACACGGGCTGCGATTTGCCCGTGTCGCGCAACAGATGGGGGCGGGTACCCACACTAGCGATATCGGGACCGATATCGCAGTGTGTAAAGTAGCCTTTAGAGAACCCCTGATGTGTCTAAACAGTAGAAACACCCCACAGGTGACCCCAATTTGGAAACTAAACCCCCAAAGGAACCTACAGTGCCTACAAGTAGTCTTCAACCCCCTGCAGATTTAGCAGGTTTGATAAGATGCAAATAAGTTAGAGCCTGCAAACTTCAAACAAGAGCAGGATTTATTAACAGATGCATAAATCTTACAAACCAACAAGTTATGTTGCTCAGTTAAATTTTAATACATTTTCAACATAAAAGTGTGGGACAATTATTATTCAACCCCTAGGTTTAATATTTTGTGGAATAACCCTTGTTTGCAATTACAGCTAATAATCGTCTTTTATAAGACCTGATCAGGCCGGCACAGGTCTCTGGAGTTATCTTGGCCCACTCCTCCATGCAGATCTTCTCCAAGTTATCTAGGTTCTTTGGGTGTCTCATGTGGACTTTAATCTTGAGCTCCTTCCACAAGTTTTCAATTGGGTTAAGGTCAGGAGGCTGACTAGGCCACTGCAACACCTTGATTTTTTCCCTCTTGAACCAGGCCTTGGTTTTCTTGGCTGTGTGCTTTGGGTCGTTGTCTTGTTGGAAGATGAAATGACGACCCATCTTAAGATCCTTGATGGAGGAGCGGAGGTTCTTGGCCAAAATCTCCAGGTAGGCTGTGCTATCCATCTTCCCATGGATGCGGACCAGATGGCCAGGCCCCTTGGCTGAGAAACAGCCCCACAGCATGATGCTGCCACCACCATGCTTGACTGTAGGGATGGTATTCTTGGGGTCGTATGCAGTGCCATCCAGTCTCCAAACGTCACGTGTGTGGTTGGCACCAAAGATCTCGATCTTGGTCTCATCAGACCAGAGAACCTTGAACCAGTCTGTCTCAGAGTCCTCCAAGTGATCATGAGCAAACTGTAGACGAGCCTTGACATGACGCTTTGAAAGTAAAGGTACCTTACGGGCTCGTCTGGAACGGAGACCATTGCGGTGGAGTACGTTACTTATGGTATTGACTGAAACCAATGTCCCCACTGCCATGAGATCTTCCCGGAGCTCCTTCCTTGTTGTCCTTGGGTTAGCCTTGACTCTTCAAACAAGCCTGGCCTCGGCACGGGTGGAAACTTTCAAAGGCTGTCCAGGCCGTGGAAGGCTAACAGTAGTTCCATAAGCCTTCCACTTCCGGATGATGCTCCCAACAGTGGAGACAGGTAGGCCCAACTCCTTGGAACGGGTTTTGTACCCCTTGCCAGCCTTGTGACCCTCCACGATCTTGTCTCTGATGGCCTTGGAATGCTCCTTTGTCTTTCCCATGTTGACCAAGTATGAGTGCTGTTCACAAGTTTGGGGAGGGTCTTAATTAGTCAGAAAAGGCTGGAAAAAGAGATAATTAGTCCAAACATGTGAAGCTCATTGTTCTTTGTGCCTGAAATACTTCTTAATACTTTAGGGGAACCAAACAGAATTCTGGTGGTTTGAGGGGTTGAATAATAAATGACCCTCTGAATAAACTTTTCACAATTTAAAAAAAAAATAAAAAAAAAGAAATAACATTCTTTTTTGCTGCAGTGCATTTCACACTTTCAGGCTGATCTACAGTCCAAATGTCACAATGCCAAGTTAATTCCGAATGTGTAAACCTGCTAAATCTGCAGGGGGTTGAATACTACTTGTAGGCACTGTATCTAGATATGTCCTGAGCACTTGGAACCCCAAGGTGCTTCAGGGAATTTTATAATGATGCGCCATGAAAATGAAAAAAAATGAAATTTTACCACAAAAATGTTTTCTTAGTCTCTATTTTTTCATTTTCACAAGGGCAACAGGATAAAATGGACCTCAATATGTGTTAGGCAATTTCCCCTGAGTATTGTGATATCCCATATGTGTGAGGAAACCACTGTTCAAGCACACGGCAGGACTCTGACAGGAAGAAGTGACATTTTGATGCGCAGATTTTGATGGACTGATCTGCGGGTGTCATGTCACATTTAGAGAGCCCCTGATGTGTCTAAACAGTATCAAAATGCTGTGGAGAGAAAAGCGCACATAGGGTCTTATCTGGCAAACAATGCAGGCTTAGAAAATGAAAACAGGTGCTCACCTATGGAAGTTGTGACAGGCACAACTCCTATGTATGCAGAAAATGGTCAAGCAGCAGCCCCGATGATGCAACAGGGAATCATGAATGGATAAGAAAGTCGGGTTTAACACTGCGCTAAAACCATGAAGCCAAACGATGTGATGAATTCTTTGCTATATTTTCTTTATTTAGGCCAGGTCTACGCGTTTCAAAGGCATGTCCGCCTTCTTCATCAGGACAAAGGAAAAAACAGCATGATCAATGCTGTTTTTTCCTTTGTCCTGATGAAGAAGGCGGACATGCCTTTGAAACGCGTAGACCTGGCCTAAATAAAGAAAATATAGCAAAGAATTCATCACATCGTTTGGCTTCATGGTTTTAGCGCAGTGTTAAACCCGACTTTCTTATCCATTCATGATTCCGTGTCTAAACAGTAGAAACACCCCACAGGTGACCCCAATTTGGAAACCAGACCCCCAAAGGAATCTATCTAGATATGTCCTGAGCACTTTGAACCCCAAGGTGCTTAAGGGAATTTTATAATGATGCGCCGTGAAAATGAAAAAAATGAAATTTTACCACAAAAATGTTCTCTTAGTCTCTATTTTTTCATTTTTACAAGGGTAATGGGATAAAATGGACCTCAAAATGTGATAGGTAATTTCCCCTAAATATTCTGATATCCCATATGTGGGGGGAAACCACTGTTTAGGTGCACTGCAGGGTTTGGACAGGAAGAAGTGATGTTTCGGAGAACAGATTTTGATGGGCAGATCTGCAGGTGTCATGTCGCATTTGGAAAGCCCCTGATGTATCTAAACAGTGGAAACACCCCACAGGTGACTCCAATTTGGAAACTAGACCACCACAGGAACCTATCTAAATGTGTCCTGAGCACTTTGAACCCCAAGGTGCTTCAGGGAATTTTATAATGATGCGCCGTGAAAATGAAAAAAATGAAATTTTACCACAAAAATGTTCTCTTAAGGCTACTTTACACACTGCGATATCGGTCCCGATATCGCTAGTGTGGGTACCCGCCCCATCTGTTGCGCGACACGGGCATATCACTGCCCGTGCCGCACAACATTGCCCACAGCCGTCACACATACTTACCTGTCCGGCGACGTCGCTGTGACCGGCGAACTGCCTCCTTTCTAAGGGGGCGGTCCATGCGGCGTCACAGCGACGTCACTGAAACGTCACTGAACCGCCGCCCAATAGCAGCGGAGGGGCGGAGATGAGCGGGACGTAACATCCCGCCCACCTCCTTCCTTCCGCATAGCAGCCGGGAGGCAGATAAGGGGAGCTTCCTCGTTCCTGCGGCGTCACACGCAGCGATGTGTGCTGCCGCAGGAACGAGGAACAACCTCGTTACTGCTGCAGTAACGAGATTTGAGAATGGACCCCCGTGTCGCCGATTAGCGATTTTGCACGTTTTTGCAACGATGCAAAATCGCTTATCGGTGTCACACGCAACGGCATCGCTAATGCGGCCGGATGTGCGTCACGAATTCCGTGACCCCAACGACTCCGCATTAGCGATGTCGTAGCGTGTAAAGCCCGCTTTAGTCTCTATTTTTTCATTTTTACAAGGGCAATGGGATAAAATGGACTTCAAAATGTGATAGGTAATTTCACCTAAATATTCTGATATCCCATATGTGGGGGGAAACCACTGTTTAAAAATGTTTTTTTAGTCTCTATTTTTCCATTTTTACAAGGGCAATGGGAAAAAATGGCAACACCAATGGTTAGGGACCCTTAACCAAGGAGGAGGTGGATATTGCACAGAAGGGCAGATTGCACAATACCCTGTGACGACCTGATAGGCCAGGGCGTCACATACGTCAGGTTTGTATGTGGGAGTTGTGGGGAGTATGTCAGGTAAGTAGGTCAGTAACTGCTGTTTTTTTTGTTTGTTGTTTTTTGTGTTTTTGAATTATGGGAGGGAACGTCAGGTTGGCATGTGAGTTCTTTTTTTGCGTTGTCAGTTGTGGGGAGTATGTCAAGATGGCATATGTGAGTGCTGTTTTTTCTGAAATAGTCCTTGACGTACAGTCCAGGTTTGTCAGGGGAAGTGTTGCCTGTGGTGGCATTTCTAATCCCGTTCCTGAAGCATACTCTATACTATCTCTGTGTCCTCCCTTTTCTGGCTGCTTGAGGGACCTCATCTGGGAAATGTTGCCCTGTTACAAAATGAGAACCTTCAGTTCCAGAGGTACTGGGGCCCGCTGCTTCCTGATCTCTAAATATCAAGGCCTTGACCACTACCTCCCGGAAGTGAAGGAAGGTGTTGGTGCTGCCTGCACATTGTGATAGCACAACCTGCCAGCTTCTTATACCACACCTTAGCCTTTCGCATTGCACTGTTGGGTTGGGGAACTGGATCAAATAGATTAACTCCCCCCATGTACTGGTTGTACCCCAGGGCACAGTTTCGTTTCTGGACCTGTAAAAAAGAACCTCAAACAGTGGTGGCAGTTGTTCCAGAATCATGGATTGCGGTCAAGAAACGTCCATCTTGTCCCTGTACTAGACCACAAGCATGTTGTCGCTACACTTAGCTCTGCTCTTGCCCTTTCAAAGCAGATACCCAGTTAGTGACATATGGAGATCCCTCTGGTTTCTGCGCACAATACCTCACGCTGCGGTAGCTCTGGCAGAGAGGGACTTGAAGAGAGGGATGCTGGTATAAAAGTTATCAACATACAGTACGTGCACCAAATCCCGCACAATTTTCCCACTCACCTCCAGAGCAAGTGGGAATACCGGGGATTCGATCCGGTTGTCTTTTCCCTCATAAACTCTAAACCTGAGGGTGTAACCTGAGGTATTCTCACAGAGTTTGTACGGTTTGATGCCGTACCTGTCTCTTTTGTTAGGTAGGTACTGATGGAATCCCAGCCTCCTCTTGAAGTGGATGAGGGTTTCATCCACGCAGCTTATCATTTGGGGAATGTACACTTGAACAAACGTGATGCTGAAGTGATCGCTGGCAGAACAAAGTTTGAAAAGTCTTTCAAAATTTGGGTCACCTTGGGGAAGACACTCCGATTTGTCCCTGAAATGCAGAAATGTATGAATTGACTCAAAACGACGACGGGTCATTACTATGCGAAATACTGGAGTGTTATTTAAAATATCTACACTCCAGCATTGGTGGAGTTCAGGCTTCTTCACCAACCACATGTAAAAAACCTGACCACAGAACTTCATCATTTCCACTGCGTCAATGAGAGACCAGTCAAAAAATGATGAAACAGCATTTTGAGCCAAAAAACATTTGGTGTACAAAATTGGTTTGCACCACCAAAGACTTATGAACTGCTGAGAGAAAAACACATTGAAAAGGTCTAGTTCAGTGAGGTTGGCAGTCTCAAATTGGATTACTGATTGGGGAATGAAATCAGAAATCCATGGTGCAAATTTGCAAGGGCCGGGGACCAGAGGGGATCACTAGTGTTAGGCTGGGGGGCACTAGCACTAGTTTTGGGTTGGGGGTTGTAGCACTAGTGCTGGATTGGGAGGAAGTAGGACCAGTGCTCGACTGGGGATCACTCACCCTTGGCTGTTGTCCACTTTTTCTCCTGTAGCTCCTTGGTGCTTCTTCTTGACTGGAAGAGGAAGAGTGGTGGTAGGAATATAAAAATGTGTTCTACCTCATTATTGGTGTCGGAGGCAACCATTTTGCTTGCCTCCTGGACCAAATAAAGTCAATGTGGCCGGGATGAGCGACTTGAGTGGGACATTGTGTTGGGTGTGTGGGGCGTGTGTAAAAAAAAAAATAACTAAACTTTATGTATGTGTGTGTGCATGTGAGTGTTTCTGTGAATCTTTATTTTTTTGAGTAGAAAAAAATCTAGAACAAAAAAGAGAAAATAAAAAGATTAAAATTTGATAACATAAAAAAAAGAAACATACTAAACAGACGTGAGTAAAAAAAAAAAAAGCAAAAAAAGTCTTGTAGAAGAATTGAGCACGGACACCAATCCATGCATCACTGATCGGCGGCTGCATGATGCACGCGCAGATGAGGTTAAAAAAAAAAAGCGACGGGGACACAGATGAAACAAAAAAACTCCTACCCAAAATTGTGCATGAGCGCCGATCTGTGATGTGATACTGATTGGCACTCGGCAGGTGCAGGATGCACACATGGATAAGGTGGAAAAAGCAATGGGGGATACGGATGAAACAAAAAAGTCCTGCACAAAATTGAGCACGGACACCAATCCTTAATGTGCATCACTGATTGGCATTCAGTGGCTGCAGGGCGCACAAACAGATGGTGCAAAAAATGATGGGGGATACGGATGAAGCAAAACAAAAGTCCTACCCAAAATTGAGCACGGTTGCCGATCCGTGATGTGCATCACTGATCAGCACTCAGCGGCTGCAAAATTTCTCTACTGTAAGAAAGAGCGGAGGGCATCCTTTGGCAATCAAATGAATTTTAGGATGTACCGGTACGTCCCTATTCATTAAGTCACGTAAAAATAAGACGTACCGGTACGTCCCGCGGTCCTGAAGGGGTTAAAAAAAAGACCAGACTTTAATCCGAACATCTGCCGAACCCTACATAAGTCTATGGGTACCCAAATATTGTGCTGTAAAATGGTGGTAGAAAGGGCTGGGGGGAGCTGCAAAGCAGGACAGTTATACTTACAGAGTATCCCGCATGGCTGTCACATTGCTTCTGGCTCCACTCAATAATTCTCATACGTGACTAGCGACGTCGCTGTTGCCGGCGAACCGCCTCCTTTCTAAGGGGGCTGTTCGTGCGGCGTCACAGCGGCGTCACTAAGAGACCGCCTAATAGAAGCGGAGGGGCGGAGATGAGCGGGATGAACTTCCCGCCCACCACCTTTCTTCCGCATTGCTGGCAGCCGCAGGTAAGCTGCAGTTCGTCATTCTCGAGGTGTCACACGTAGCGATGTGTGCTGCCTCGGGAATGACGAACAACCTGCGTCCTCAACAATCAACGATTTTTTAAAAAGGAACGACGTGTCAACGATGGACGATTTGGTGAGTATTTTCCATCGTTATCGGTCGTTTGTGCTTGTCATATGCAACGACGTTGCTAACGATGCCGGATGTGCGTCACGGAATCCGTGAGCCCACCGATATATCGTTAGATACGTCGCTGCGTGTGATGGGGCCTTAATTATTTGCAGTCAGGCTGCGCCTGCAACTTGTTTGACAGTGTCTGTGATGGCTGGAATCACACATGCTGTGTATATCCTTATAGTGATGTAAAAATAAATAAATTTAAAAAAATGGCGTAGGGCCCCCTTTATTAATTTAACTCCTTACCAACAAAGCCCATTTTCAATTTTGACAGAAGCAAGAGTTTGATTGTTATAGGATTCAGATCTCTCATTTTGTTCAGTAATTCACCAACTTCTCATAAGAAAACTTACAAATGTTTTTCTATAATATTTCTTTGACTATTGCTTCTGCCCTTTACTTTTCCAAAGAAATCAAATCCTACCAAAATGATCTCTTGATGTTATATAAAGGAAGAATAATCCTTATATAAATACTATATATAATTTGAACCACATCCTCAATATCGGAGAGTGTGATTCTTTTGACCAGACAATACAATAAAAAATTGATCGTCCTTTCAATTTATGAAGAATTCTGTCTTAATTTTTTAAAAAAAATATGTTTACTTGTGCCTTTAAAAGGAGTTTTCAATTTTTCTTTGCTCATTAGTTTGCACGAAGGTAAAATAAAATCAGCATTGTTTAACCTCATCAAGTCTAGTAATAACTGTCCACTTCTGCCTCCAATCTTTCTGGGTATAGAAGTGACATCACGACTGGAGCGCATGTGACCACTGCAGCCAATCCCTGAGTTAAGCATTGATTAAAATTGTATTTTTTTCATAGTACAAACTAATGGGCATCACTCAATAAAAGTATGCTTTTATTATTTCTTTAGTGGTGTTACATAAGTGAAGAGTAACCCAATTATATTGTCACAAGGGTATACCACAATGGGGTCCCTCCTATTTCTGGTGCTAGGAGAATACTACAGGCTGTGCATATTCTCCTTTATCCAGCGCTGCTAAAGTTAAGTAGGTTCCCTGGTCTCCTGAACTCTGAATGAAAGCTATAGTCAGCTGTTTTCTATTGCTAATTAGCTCTGCTATAAAGATTTCCCTTCTAGCTTAGGTAATCGCTGGTGATAGTTTCTGCTTAGCTTGCCCCTAGAGGGAACCTGCGAGCTGTAGACCAGGAAGCCATTCAGAGAAAATGTGGTGTGGAAAGGTTTGTTGAGGTTTTTTTCTCTTCCTTTGTCCTTTTTTGTTTTTTCCCCTCTGGTCCGTTCCTCATTATTACTTTTTGTTGTTTGGAGTGCTTTGTATGACTGCTGTTTATTTTACCCTTGTCTGCCTAATCCTCTCTGTGTATTTAATCTAGAGGAACTGTGCACTATACAGGGCAGAGTCCAGAGAAAGACAGGGATTGGCATGTGATCGGCAACAGAGTGAAAGAACCCATATAGGGACTTAAGGAAGTGCAGGGATCAGCCTCTGGTGAGTTTATGAGGTGACCCTGCTCCCTTTTTCCTAGCACCAGGGCTCCCCATTGTATCGTGTACCCTGTGCGTTGCGGCGCTCGCCAGGGGTTCCCATGTACCTGGCGGAACCCGGGTAGTTAGTGCGTGACATAAATACTATTTATAATGTTAATTAAATCTTCAAAATTTAAGTAAGGATGATTTTTTTTCTGGGGAGGTGGATCACCTAATAGAATTAAAATTTTAATTGTCTCCTCTATATGTGCTGAAGGTTGTCTTCAGATTTCATAAACTTATAAATATGTTGTGTGTAAATGATGGCTTACTATTACAAATTAGCAAAATGTATATAAAATCACTGAGCAGTATTAAATGCTAATAGAGGTGTAATTCTATAAAGTATGTGTTTTGCTAATTTTAAATTAGTGCTATTCCCCCATAATAAGCAAACAAAATGACTGTTCGGCAATGTCAGTGATAAAAATGTTCATTATTGTATATCTTTTTCCAGCTTTGTTTATTTTTTTATTTATTTTTTTTACAAACCTTCTGTTCCACTCCATCCTTTGCACAAACTCATAGCCTGTGCATCTCTCTGTGTAAGGAGATGGTTGGCGTACCATGAATTTGAAGAATTTCCCCCCTTGAGGACCCCGACCAAAATGTTTAATGACAATTTATTGAGGTATTACTGTAAGGGGTGCTTTGCACGTTGCGACATCGCAAGCCGATGCTGCGATGTCACACGCGATAGTCCCCGCCCCCGTCGCAGCTGCGATATCATTGTGATAGCTGCCGTAGCGAATGTTATCGCTACGGCAGCTTCACATGCACTCACCTGCCATCCGACGTCGAGGGGTGGAGATGAGCGGGATGTAAACATCCCGACCACCTCCTTCCTTCCGCATATCCTACGGGAGCCGCGGTGACGCAGGTAGGAGATGTTCCTCGCTCCTGCGACTTCACACACAGCGATGTGTGCTGCCACAGGAGCGAGGAACAACATAGGGCCGTCGCATCAGCGTAATTATGGATTACGCCGACGCTACACCGATGATACGATTACAACGCTTTTGCGCTCGTTAATCGTATCATCTAGGCTTTACACACTACGATATCGCCTGCGATGCCGGATGTGCGTCACTTTCAATTTGACCCCACTGACATCGCACCTGCGATGTCGTAGTGTGCAAAGTGCCCCTTAGTTTGGCCGATGCCATCAAGTGGCCGAAAGGGTACAATGTTGTATTGTATGCTAAGATTAATGTAATATTATGTCTATATACCTTTAAGAGTATAAAGTGTAATGTGTTTTATATAAAAACGTTTTAGATAATAATTAGTGCAACGTAGCGACAAGTGAGCAGGAGTAGGCAAGTGGTAGCTAAGGTGTTAGTAACATTAGGTTAGTGATGGTTAAGACAGCAGGGTGGTTTATAGATAGAGAAGATGTAGCAGAGTTAGAATGGCGCAGGTAGGGCGGGCTCCAGGTTTTTGTGGGCCCCGGGCGAAAGAGTCTCAGTGGGCCCCATCCACACATAGACACGCACATACAGATCCATACATATACAAGCATATGTACATATACATATTTAAAGAGAAATTCAGAAAAACACATAGAAACAGACACAAATCTATACACATTCATATATGTGACGCCCTGGCGCCACCAGGTGGTCACACACAAAATAGACCCCCACATAACACCATCCCTCACAGGGTTACACCGAGCCAACAAAACCCTAGTCACCCCCCCCCCCCCAGGGTAGGATAGGCACACCAGTGGGCGGGACCAGGCGGAAGGAAAACGCCCACCTAGGGGTCTAGAGAACCGGGGGCGGGAAAAAGTAGTTTTCAGTTCAGTTGAAGTTTGGAGTTGGAGTGGAAAGGAGTAGTTGAGCTGAGAGGAGAGAGGAGAGGAGAAAGTGAAGTTCAAGTACAAGCTGGAGAGGAAAGGCGTCGAGGTTGGCGCCCCGGCGTGCTGGCTAGGTGGCAGACGGTGGTCTGTGTCCATCAGGAGACGGAAAGATGGCTGCCAGAGATCCGAGGTGGACCGGGACAGGGTAGGAGCCCGCCGGTACCGATACCGGAAAACCGACCTGGAAACCGTGCACAAAGGGGGTACCTGGACCCTGAAGGAAGGACCAGAACCACCGGCTTTGTTAATTCAACAGTTGAGGACAGGATTATAGGTCCTGTCCCACCAAAAGTCCCACAAGAGCAGACCCGCGGGGAATAGGGCATCTGCCAGGGCCCGTTAGATCCAAAGGGTCAGCATCTGTGGGCAAGGCTCCCACCCGTAGTTCTGGGAGCGGACTCCCGTGTTCCACACCCTGAACTCCAAAGAGAATTAAAAACAGTGCAGAGGAAAGTGACACAGACCATCACTACGGGTGAGGAACCAGAATACACCCGGCCACGGTGGCCGGCCATTGGCACCTTGGTTTACCACTGGACTTGTGTGATTTCTTTAACTGGTAGTACACTAACATCCCTCGGTCCGACCGGGTGCCGGCCCCTGCATCCACCACTACCCACGGAGGGTTAGAAACAACTACCTGCCATTCCAACGCCCCCGGGTGCTCCCTAACAGCAGCGGTGGTACCCTATCTTACCACACACCATGGGTGGTGTCACGGACAATATAGAAAACCCCACATACAACCAAATTCCCCTTTTTATTCGAAGTGTCCGCGAGACCCCCAGATCCGGATCCGAGCAGCCCGGCTGCTACTGACGTGGGGGCGGCACATATACACTGACACACAGACACATCATACACACAGACACATTAGAGGTATTATTAATATGGGCAAGCCGGCAGCACCCTCTCTCATCTCCCCCGCTTGTCTCCCATCCAGCTACTCCAGGGCATGTGGCTGTGTTGCACTGATTGGTGGCCATCACTAACAGCCTTTGTCGCACACAGACACTGCTGTATATACATCACAGAGGAGGCTGGGTACATACACATTACTGAGGAGGGGGTCATACTGCAATGGGGGGGGGCATACAGCTCCAGAGGGGGGATACAGCTCTGAGGGGTATACAGCACTGGGGTGAAGGGGGGCATACACCTATGGGGGGTAAACAGCACTGGGGTGGAGGGGACATACAGCTTTGGGGAGTATAGAAGTATGCAGCCCCCACATTCCTCCATATAACGTAATGCACCCATATTGCTCCACATAATTTAATGCAGCCTCATATTAATCCATATAATGCACCTGCATATTCCTCCATAGAGTAATGCTGCCCCCATAGTCCTCCATATAGAATAATGCGCCAAATATTCATCCATATAACATAATGCACCCCAGATTGCTCCACATAATATAATGCAGCCCCCATGCAGCAGCCCCCATGCAGCAGCCCCCATGCAGCAGCCCCCATGCAGCAGCCCCCATGTAGCAGCCCCCCATGTAGCAGCACTATGCAGCCCCCCATGTAGCAGCACTATGCAGCCCCCCCATGTAGCAGCACTATGCAGCCCCCCCATGTAGCAGCACTATGCAGCCCCCCCCATGTAGCAGCACTATGCAGCCCCCCATGTAGCAGCACTATGCAGCCCCCCCATGTAGCAGCACTATGCAGCCCCCCCATGTAGCAGCACTATGCAGCCCCCCATGTAGCAGCACTATGCAGCCCCCCATATAGCAGCACTATGCAGCCCCCCATATAGCAGCACTATGCAGCCCCCCATGTAGCAGCACTATGCAGCCCCCCCATGTAGCAGCACTATGCAGCCCCCCATGTAGCAGCACTATGCAGCCCCCCCATGTAGCAGCACTATGCAGCCCCTATGTAGCAGCACTATGCAGCCCCCCATGTAGCAGCACTATGCAGCCCCTATGTAGCAGCACTATGCAGCCCCCCCATGTAGCAGCGCTATGCAGCCCCCCCATGTAGCAGCACTATGCAGCCCCCCCATGTAGCAGCACTATGCAACCCCCCCATGTAGCAGCACTATGCAGCCCCCCATGTAGCAGCACTATGCAGCCCCCATATAGCAGCACTATGCAGCCCCCCCATGTAGCAGCACTATGCAGCCCCCCCATGTAGCAGCACTATGCAGCCCCCCCATGTAGCAGCACTATGCAGCCCCCCATGTAGCAGCACTATGCAGCCCCCCCATGTAGCAGCACTATGAAGGCCCCCCATGTAGCAGCACTATGCAGGCCCCCCCATGTAGCAGCCCTATGCAGGCCCCCCCATGTAGCAGCACTATGCAGGCCCCCCATGTAGCAGCACTATGCAGCCCCCCATGTAGCAGCACTATGCAGCCCCCATATAGCAGCACTATGCAGCCCCCCCATGTAGCAGCACTATGCAGCCCCCCCATGTAGCAGCACTATGCAGCCCCCCCATGTAGCAGCACTATGCAGCCCCCCCATGTAGCAGCACTATGCAGCCCCCCCATGTAGCAGCACTATGAAGGCCCCCCATGTAGCAGCACTATGCAGGCCCCCCCATGTAGCAGCCCTATGCAGGCCCCCCCATGTAGCAGCACTATGCAGGCCCCCCCATGTAGCAGCACTATGCAGGCCCCCCCATGTAGCAGCACTATGCAGCCCCCCCATGTAGCAGCACTATGCAGCCCCCCCATGTAGCAGCACTATGCAGCCCCCCATGTAGCAGCACTATGCAGCCCCCCCATGTAGCAGCACTATGCAGCCCCCCATGTAGCAGCACTATGCAGGCCCCCCCATGTAGCAGCACTATGCAGGCCCCCCCATGTAGCAGCACTATGCAGGCCCCCCATGTAGCAGCACTATGCAGCCCCCCATGTAGCAGCACTATGCAGCCCCCCCATGTAGCAGCACTATGCAGCCCCCCCATGTAGCAGCAGTATGCAGCCCCCCATGTAGCAGCACTATGCAGCCCCCCCATGTAGCAGCACTATGCAGCCCCCCATGTAGCAGCACTATGCAGCCCCCCCATGTAGCAGCACTATGCAGGCCCCCCCATGTAGCAGCACTATGCAGGCCCCCCATGTAGCAGCACTATGCGGCCCCCCCATGTAGCAGCACTATGCGGCCCCCCCATGTAGCAGCACTATGCGGCCCCCCCATGTAGCAGCACTATGCGGCCCCCCCATGTAGCAGCACTATGCGGCCCCCTCATGTAGCAGCACTATGCAGCCCCCCATGTAGCAGCACTATGCAGCCCCCCCATGTAGCAGCACTATGCAGCCCCCCCATGTAGCAGCACTATGCAGCCCCCCCATGTAGCAGCACTATGCAGCCCCCCCATGTAGCAGCACTATGCAGCCCCCCCATGTAGCCGCACTATGCAGCCCCATAGTCGTCTGGCCACCGTGATCAATACATACTCGCTTGTCCTCGTTCCTACACTGCTCCGGTGAATTCAGCGCGTGAACTGTACTGCCGCTCTAACAGCTCAGGACACAGGCGCCCACAGTAATGACGTCATCATGCTCCTCTGTACTGAGCTGTCAGAGGCAGAGCGCAGACAGACACGGCAGCAGAATGATGAGAGAGGCAGCGCGCCGCTCCCTCTATCATCATTTCTTTCAATTGTATCGGCATCTGTGATGCCGATACGATTGAAAGTGCGATCCTCAGCTGGGGGGGGGACCCGCGGGAGGTGAGGGAGGCCGGTGCAGTGCTGGCATTGGGCCTCTCCTCTCTGACTCACAGGCTCCAAAGCAGCCGCGTGGCCTGCCGCCATTGGCAGTACGCCACCCTGTTGTCTGCGAGTGGGCCCCCTCGGCGATCCAGGGCCCTGGCACTTGCCCAGGTGTGTCGGATGCTGACGCTGCCCCTGGGTGAAGACTAGATAATCAGTGCTGGTGGGGTGCAATTGTCGGATAACTCGGCCGCATTTCACAGCGAGTACACCAGGGGTTAAGGAAAAAGTTTAGCCCCTGGTATGAGCTTAGGAACTAGGTCCGTGGGAGAGAAACAGAGGACAGGGAGAAGAAGATGGCTGCCTGAGGAGCAGGGCATGTGATTGCCAGGGTTGGACAGGTCCCCCTATGAGCAGGTTCCGCTGTCGGCAAGCCTGCTGGGCGAACACAGGGGCATGCGGGACCCTCAGAACAGGGAAGATTGCAGAGCTGGGTCCCTAGGTAATGGTCAGGGTTGAACCAGTCTGTTGTCACAGAACGCAGCCAATAGAAGAAGTACAGTATAGTGCAGGAGTGCACAGGGCCATTTTTGTAAAAGTGGCTGACTGGAAGAATCAATGGGTGCGAGTAGTCACAGGAGTTGATATGAGCGGATACAACAGTAAAGTTGTGTGTAAGAAAAGAAACCCTGATTGTTGCCATCTCCTTGCTTGAAACTGACCCCAGAAGAAAAGAAGGGAAAAGAGTATCCCTAGTGGCAAGTAAATGGATGAAGCACAGACGTCCACTGGCACGACAACCTGCCTGTAGCAGTGCCAGGAGGCTGCACTAGACACGGGTGAGGAACCAGAATACACCCGGCCACGGTGGCCGGCCATTGGCACCTTGGTTTACCACTGGACTTGTGTGATTTCTTTAACTGGTAGTACACTAACATCCCTCGGTCCGACCGGGTGCCGGCCCCTGCATCCACCACTACCCACGGAGGGTTAGAAACAACTACCTGCCATTCCAACGCCCCCGGGTGCTCCCTAACAGCAGCGGTGGTACCCTATCTTACCACACACCATGGGTGGTGTCACGGACAATATAGAAAACCCCACATACAACCAAATTCCCCTTTTTATTCGAAGTGTCCGCGAGACCCCCAGATCCGGATCCGAGCAGCCCGGCTGCTACTGACGTGGGGGCGGCACATATACACTGACACACAGACACATCATACACACAGACACATTAGAGGTATTATTAATATGGGCAAGCCGGCAGCACCCTCTCTCATCTCCCCCGCTTGTCTCCCATCCAGCTACTCCAGGGCATGTGGCTGTGTTGCACTGATTGGTGGCCATCACTAACAGCCTTTGTCGCACACAGACACTGCTGTATATACATCACAGAGGAGGCTGGGTACATACACATTACTGAGGAGGGGGTCATACTGCAATGGGGGGGGCATATAGCTCCAGAGGGGGGATACAGCTCTGAGGGGTATACAGCACTGGGGTGAAGGGGGGCATACACCTATGGGGGGTAAACAGCACTGGGGTGGAGGGGACATACAGCTTTGGGGAGTATAGAAGTATGCAGCCCCCACATTCCTCCATATAACGTAATGCACCCATATTGCTCCACATAATTTAATGCAGCCTCATATTAATCCATATAATGCACCTGCATATTCCTCCATAGAGTAATGCTGCCCCCATAGTCCTCCATATAGAATAATGCGCCAAATATTCATCCATATAACATAATGCACCCCAGATTGCTCCACATAATATAATGCAGCCCCCATGCAGCAGCCCCCATGCAGCAGCCCCCATGTAGCAGCCCCCCATGTAGCAGCACTATGCAGCCCCCCCATGTAGCAGCACTATGCAGCCCCCCCATGTAGCAGCACTATGCAGCCCCCCATGTAGCAGCACTATGCAGCCCCCCATGTAGCAGCACTATGCAGCCCCCCATGTAGCAGCACTATGCAGCCCCCCATGTAGCAGCACTATGCAGCCCCCCATATAGCAGCACTATGCAGCCCCCCCATGTAGCAGCACTATGCAGCCCCCCCCATGTAGCAGCACTATGCAGCCCCCCATGTAGCAGCACTATGCAGCCCCCCATGTAGCAGCACTATGCAGCCCCTATGTAGCAGCACTATGCAGCCCCCCCATGTAGCAGCACTATGCAGCCCCTATGTAGCAGCACTATGCAGCCCCCCCATGTAGCAGCACTATGCAGCCCCCCTAGTGGCAAGTAAATGGATGAAGCACAGACGTCCACTGGCACGACAACCTGCCTGTAGCAGTGCCAGGAGGCTGCACTAGACACGATACTGACCACGACTACAACTCCCCCTGCCACTCTGTTTACATCTGTGCCCACACTCCTGCAGGAGCTGAGTACTTCTGACTGAAAAGCCGCACATCTGCATTTTCTTTAGCAATCTGTGGGGTTTTCAGTATCTGCACCACCACTAAAGATCAGCACATGTGAGGGGGTAAATTTTACACTGTATTGATAAAAATGTTGGGACACATGCATCACACTTACAGAAGATGTTATGACGTCCCATGATAATTAGACATTTATCTGGAGTTGGTCATTCTTTTGCAGCTGAAACAACTTCCTCTTTTCTGACATATCTTTCTACATGATTTTGGAATGTGTCTGTTGGAATTTTATCCATTCATCTCAAGCATTTCTGAGGTCAGACACTGATGTTGGATGATAGGCCCTGGCTTGTAATTTCAATTCCAGTTCATCCCAAAGGTATGTGATGAGGTATGGGTTCTGTACAGTCAGTTATGTTCTTACACACTAAACTCGCACAACCATGCCTTTATGAACCCTGTTTTATGCACTAGTACAGTCATAAGTACCAGAAAGGTGCTTTCCTCACACGGTTGTTCAAAATGTCTTGATACATTTAGGTTTTAAGATTCTCTTCACTGGAACTAAAAGTTTTAGGTCACACCCTGAATAAAAACAACTCCCCATTATCCCTCCTTCATCAGACATTACAGTTGGCACAATGCAGTTAGACAGGTGACAGTTTCTTGGCATTCCCCAAATCCAGACTCACCCATCAGACTACCAGATGGAGATGGATGATTTTTCACTCCCCAAAACACATTTCCACTGCTCCAGCGTTCATACTTTACACGACTCTATTCAAAGCTTGGCATTATGCTTTGTGATGTAATTGCTTGGCCATAAAAACTCAACGCATTGATGAACTGGTGTCATAGCAGTGCTGATAATATTGCCAGAAGAGGTTGGAAACTCTGTTGTAATTTACTCAGCAGAATGATAGCAACTTTTATGCAAGAGCGCTTGGCGACACTACTATGTATCTTACTTTGCATAGCCATGTAATGGCAGAATTGCTGTGAGGTTTTCTGACTTTTTGCCTTGTTTTGTCATTTTGCTTTAATCTGTTTTTTCTTCATTGGCCATCTTGTTTCCTGTTCTGTTGCCCTCACCTTTGCCCTCAGTCAATATGGATTCCTCAGCTTCTATGTTCCCGCCCTGTTCCCTGCTAATTACCTGCTTAAGCCATCTCAGCTGATGGACCAGTGCTTCTGAATCCTGTTTGCAGTCTGCCTGTAACCTGATCTCCTGAAGTCTTTGGAAAAACTACTTTTCTGCCATCCTCTGTTTTGGATCCCTGGAACTCGTGTCCACACAGGAACCTTTCTGCTCTGCCATGGACGTTTACAAGTACAGTAAGAGAGACTGAATTATACTTTGACACTTCTGACCTTTGAGGATCCATTCCCGCTTAATTTGTTCCCAGCCTCTGCACCCTGCAACTATTTAAACCTTCATGTTTTGTGCACTTACTTGTATGAAGTAATACAAGAACTGTTTAGCAAACCTGTGTCTCTGTGTTTCCCTTGTACCCTTGCACTAGACTCTATAAAAACAGTATTTAACACCTTACAATTGCTGTGGTTCCCAAACTTTATTACTTTTTTTTTCTTTAATACTACTCAGTTGACATTTAAGAGGAGAGAACAGACAACAAGACATTGGGAGAGAATAGAATCCATTTTGATCTTATGTTATCCATCTTGTCTTATAACTTTATGATGTCATAGTGATCAGATAACACTGATGGACAGGGAGGTTTCACATTTCTATTCACACCCCTATGTTCTTATTGGTGCATATTTCAGAAGGACATTGTTCTTCTTCTGTGACCTTATTTATCCCCTTCATGACCTGGGACGTATACGTACATTCTAGTTCGCCTTCACCGGTTACCGCAGCGAGCCCACAGTACTCTCCACACATGCCAGCAGACATGTGCTGGTGAATCAGATATCCACCCACAGCTGTTAACCCTTTAGATCATACTGTCAAACTGTGACTGCGCGATCTAATACGCTCTGGCAGGGACCATGCTGTTCCCCACAGCCACTGGCAGCTTCGTGACACGATCATGGGGCACCAATATGTTGCTTTGACAGCGTAGAGTCAGATGATGATCCCTGTCGCTGTTATGACTCACTTCCTGTAGATGCTAGCAGAGTGTCGCCACTCACAGGAGATCAGCACTAACAAGCAACAATACCTATAACTTTGCAGAATTTTGACTGGGCAATTAAAATTGGCAAGAAACACTTTTTAGATAGTTCCCTAGCAACTTTTTTGGCCACATACAGCTAACTACCAATACCTATAAATGTGTTTGCGTAATTTTCAGCAGGCAATTAAAATTGCCCAGAACCACTTTTTAGATACTCCACTTGCTAATTTTTTAGGCCACACACTATCAAATAACGACCTATGAGTGTGTTTGCATACTTTTCAGCTGCCAGTAATACGTAGCAATAATTATTTACATGCTTCACTGGCAACTCTTTAGCAGGCACAAGTACAAATCCCTATTTCAATCATGAAATGTGCCAATATGTGGCACATACATGTGCCGCCCCTGCAGCAGTCGAACCTTTTGGATCCGGGGTTGCTGTGGCTCGAGGGTCTCCGGACCCGGGGACTCGTGGCCACTTCAAATGTAAAGGGGGTATTTACAGGGGAAAAATGTTCGGACGCCACCTGCGGGTTGCAGTAAAGGGGAGTACCGCCGCTGCCGATGGGAGTACCAGGGCAGATGGTATGTGGCAGCCAGATGTCAGTCTCTCTGCAGGTAGGGAAGATCCCGGATGGTGGGGAGTTTAGTGCACGGGTAGTTTGCTTGGCCTTGGGAAGCAGGGTGCAGGGGTTAGATTCCTCACTGCTGTAGTCGTGGTGTTGGATCAGGTGGATTAAGCAGACACTCATACAGATGGTAAACCAAAGTCTCTAAGCACCGCAGTCTCTACGGGGGGAGCCCGTCCAGGTCCCGCTCCCACCAGTGTCACCTGCCTGCCTCCGTGCACAATTCTCTCTCCGGAGTCCGGAGACCCTCGAGCCACAGCGAACCCGGATCCGAGCAGCTTGGCTACTTCCACGGGGGCGACACAAAAGCATTTTTGGAAACGCAGCCAGCGTTTGGGGCAGAAAACTAACAAAAACAAACTTTGCTGACTTTTGGGGGCGGGGCTCAAGGTTGGTGAGCCTGCATGAACAAGCTAAGACTCATACCAATTTGAAATTGGCAAACCTTTATCAAACAGGTTCACTCAGCTCTATTGGTGAAGACAAAGGACACTGAAAGAATGTGACTGAGGAGGAGGTGTGGAGAAACCACATGTTGTAGTAATGTTTTGAAAATGGACCAGGATGGTGGACATCTATAGTATGTATATTACAGAATCTATGATGGAGATTATTGTTTAAATTGTGGAGTGATCAAAGCTAAGCTCAATTTCCAAATGCTCTTGAGGTTGTTGTCACAAATAGTAGCTGGAAGAGACAAAGACACCACTTCTCCCACATCTATAGTCATGTAGGGTGGAAGCTGAGGAACTTCAGAAGAGAAAAAGAAAAAAGGGGAAAAAACTGACTATTAAATGTAAAAGTAATTATGCTAAGTTTACTATGTTGGAGTAGTTTTTGCTGCTTCAGAAGTTTCAGAGATTTTTTTCAGTGCTGGGAGACTAATGTAAGTTTATAAATTCAAAATCTCTATGTGACCCCAAATCCCTGAAGGGTGGACCCATTATTATGTACTACTTACAAATCATGCATAAATGTAGGTATTTCTAAAATAGTTGAAAAAAAAAAAATAACGGAACACATAGCTAAAGCCAAATCCCCTCAACAACAGGTGGGACACAATTGTGAAGTTGAATGAAATTTATTGCTTATTTTAACATTTTATAAAAAATAATAAACTGAAAATTGGGGCGTGCAATATTATTCTTCCCCTTAAGGTAATACTTTGTAGCGCCACCTTTTGCTGCAATTACAGCTGTAAGTCACTTGGGGTATGTCTATCTGTTTTGCACATCGAGAGACTGAAATTCTTGCCCATTCTTCCTTTGCAAACATCTGGAGCTGAGTGAGGTTGGATGGAGAACGTTACTGAACAGCAGTTTTCAGCTCTTTCCACAGATTCTCGATTGGATTCAGGTCTGGACTTTGACTTGGCCATTCTAACACCTCTGGATACAGCAACTTTGGTGAAGCTTGAGGGAAAACCCATTTGGATACACAGCAGCTTCTGTAAAGAGTCACAGCACCTGCAGAAAGATTGTCTCAACACACCATAGTACTATATCACATAGGACCTTATGAGCTGGATTTTACACACCTGTGGCAATGGGACAGAAGGAAAAACCTGAATTCAATGATTACATATACAAAAGTATTGGGACACATGATGAAGAGTGTTTGTTAAATAGATATAACTTTAGAAAAATCTTTTCAGGTCAGTAACGATGATAGAAATGGTTTTTAGGGGTAAATCTATCCAGCTGACAGATTTCCCTTAAAATATTATTTCTCACTAAACTTAAAATGAATATTTAGTAGAATCATGATAAAAGAATACTTTCATTTATCAAAAATATATTCTAAGAAAAAAATAATCTCTGTACAGGTAATGATACCATCATGTGACAAATTGACAAAACAGTGGATTGAGGATGAGTAAAGAATATTGACGAGCTCACTAGTAACCGACGAGGGGCCCTTCAACAAGAGAATACTCCCTACTGCTCTGTATTACAATGCAGTGCCTAAATTCTAAGGTAAATCCACCAACAAATTAAATGCACCAAAGTAAGAACCATATAATACATGCAAAGTAATAGGAAAATATATGTGATTGCCCTTAACGAAAATGGAAATAATATAAATAAAGCAAAAAAAAAAATACATGTAAAGTTCAAAAAGGCACCACTATAATAGTGGGCAATAAATTTATGAAAGTTGGTTTATATACAGAATAATAGAATATATGTTCTCAAAATAATTCTACAAGTATATAAATGTTGATTGATTGTGGACAGTTTTATTGGTCAGTTCATAAAAAAAAATTACTAAAAAAAAAATGCTCTTAGGTCTAGTCATTTTTAACCCTCAACTGGTGAGGTGAGATTTTTGTCACGCAACTGGTGATGTGGGGCTTCCTATGCCCGAGGGTATAGAAATCTCTAATTTTTACAGAAAATGCAAAGTCACGTTTGTTTTAATCATTTTCTTATTGGCTTCAAGAGGTAGTCACTGGAAATGGTTTTCACTTAACAGGTGTGCCCTGTCAGGTTTAATAAGTGGGATTTCTTGCCTTATAAATGGGGTTGGGACCATCAGTTGTGTTGTGCAGAGGTCTGCTGGATACACGGCTGATAGTCCCACTGAATAGACTGTTAGCTGCTTTCTTCTTGCCATAATACAAATTCTAAGTAAAGAAAAATGAGTGGCCATCATTACTTTAAGAAATCAAGGTCAGTCAGTCCGAAAAATTGGGAAACTTTGAAAGTGTCCCCAAGTGCAGTGGCAAAAACCATCAAACGCTACAAAGAAACTGGCTCACATGAGGACCGCCCCAGCAAAGGAAGACCAAAGTCACCTCTGCTGCGGAGGATAGGTTTATCCGAGTCACCAGCCTCAGAAATTGTAGGTTAACAGCAGCTCAGATTAGAGACCAGGTCAATGCCACACAGACTTCTAACAGCAGACACATCTCTAGAACAACTGTTAAGAGGAGACTTTGTGCAGCAGGCCTTCTTGGCAAAATAGCTGCTAGGAAACCACTGCTAAGGACAGGCAACAAGCAGAAGAGACTTGTTTGGGCTACAGAACAAAAGGAATGGACATTAGGCCAGTTGAAATCTGTGCTTTGGTCTGATGAGTCCAAATTTGAGATCTTTGGATCCAACCACCGTGTCTTTGTGCGACGCAAAAAAGATGAACGGATGGACTCTGTATGCCTGGTTCCCACCATGAAGCATGGAGGAGGAGGTGTGATGGTGTGGGGGTGCTTTGCTGATTACACTGTTGGCGACTTATTCAAAATTGAAGGCATACTGAACCAGCATGGCTACCACAGCATCTTGCAGCGGCATGCTATTCCATCCGGTTTGCGCTTAGTCAGACCATCATTTATTTTTCAACAGGACAATGACCCCAAACACATCTCCAGGCTGTGTAAGGGCTGTTTGAGAAGGAGAAGTAATGGGGTGCTACACCAGATGACCTGGCCTCCACAGTCACCAGACCTGAACCTAATCGAGATGGTTTGGGAGTGAGCTGGACCGCAGAGTGAAGGCAAAAGGGCCAAGAAGTGCTAAGCATCTCTGGGAACTCCTTCAAGACTGTTTGAAAACCATTTCCGGTGACTACCTCTTGAAACTCATCAAGAGAATGCCAAGAGTGTGCAAAGCAGTAATCAAAGCAAAAGGTGGCTACTTTGAAGAACCTAGAATATAAGACATATTATCAGTTGTTTCACACGTTTTTGTTAAGTATTTCATTCCACATGTGTTGATTCATAGTTTTGATGCCTTCAATGTGAATCTACAATTTTCAAAGACATGAAAATAAAGAAAACTCTTTGAATGAGATGTGTCCGAACTTTTGGTCTGTACTGTGTGTGTGTGTGTGTGTGTGTATATATATATATATGTATGTATATATATATATATATATATATATATATATATATATATATATATATATATATATATATATAATTAGATATCCAAAGAGCATCTAGGCAAAACCAGTGGTAGCAATACATCAATTAACATGCTGAGCTTAAAGGGAAGCAACAGGATTTTGCTATTTAAAGTAAAGGCAGTGCCATGCTGACACTAGAATACTGAATCCTAGCATACCTGATGTTGAAAGATCAGATACTTGGTTACTAAAATACCTGTAATCAAACTTACAGAAATGCACTGCACTTTGATTGACATGTGCAGCAGGGGTGAGTCTCTGAGTCGGGTCCTCGCTTTTAAATTACTGCTTCATTGTCCTTTTTTTCTTAATGATGTCTTCATTTAAATGGCGCAGGAGCACGTGCACAGATGTAAAAAAAAAAAAAAAAAAAAAAAATGGAGCTGGAGATCGTGGAACGCACATGCGCAGTCTCTGACAGCATTTTAATGAAGATATCATTACAAAGGCAATGCGAATGCACCACAATAGCGGCATGGGGCGATATTTAAATAAATAAAAGGGGTTAAGTCATAGAGGATGCTGCAGGAGGACTTTACAGAGCCACAAAGGCCTGCACTGCTGCACACGTCAATCAAAGGTGCAGTGCATTTCTTAAACTTTGACTACAGATATTTCAGCACCAAGCATCTGGTCTTTCAACAAAAGGTATGCTAGGATACAGCATCCTAGGGGCCAGTATGGCACTGCTTTTCATTATACAGTATATAGCAAAATCCTGGTGCTTGGTTCCCTTTATTGGTTGAATGTAGCTATAGTTCAAGCTACAGTAAGTTAAGGCTCATTTAGACAGCCGAATGATCTGTAAACGCACTTACGGATTATCAGCACAAGTAAGCATGCTGCCGATTAGACAATTATCATGCAATACACTTTTTTGGTGGATGTTTAGATCATTTTTGGTAGCATAAATTTTATTGTTGTTTTTTGTATATGTAGTAATTTGCTGCCAAATGTTTGCATGCTAAATTTAGACAGAAATAGGGTATTAATGATAAATCTGTTATGCATGTACCTAACCTAAACATGGGTTAAAGGGGGAAATAAAGTCTACAACACAACAGCCACACCCACACTCTACTGGTTCCTATAAAGGCTAGAAGATCTCTAGCCTGGAGAACTAGAAACACCAACTCGGACCTGGCTACCTGAAAGGCCATCAAGCAATTACTTGTACCTTCTAAGGACCAGAGGGTAGGCATCTACACACAACTAACCAAGAGAGGGAGTGTGTGCAGACGTGGATTTGGACCCGGGATGAGGAGATTTAATGCATGTGCACAAAAGGGGGAAAAAAGAAAATAATAAATGAAAGCAGGGGAAACCTCACACCAACCTAACCGATAACAAGGACATGGTGTTGGGAAGGTAAATGAGTAAACATAGAGGAGCAAAATAATTGCTGTTTGCCTTGCAGGCAAAATGCCTTGGTTACAGGGCTCGAACGCCTTAGCTGTAAACCACATAGAAATATAACCAGCAAAGAAGGCTGGTGCAAGGCCAGTATAAATAGCCCCACTCAAGCTTTGATAGGACAGAGACAAAATAGGAAAGTGAGAAACAACTGACTAGCAGCAAAGCAAGGGAAGAAAAGCAAAGATAAGAGAACCATAAGATGTTGGACAGAGACTGACCAAGTTATGGCTCAGCAGGGAAGGAATCCGACCATGCAGCAAGAGGTCTCTGGATCGAGTCCTAAACCCGAGGCATAACATTACCTCTCCTTCCATGAGAGGCTACTGGACACTCAGCAGCACCATCTGATGTTGCTGATGGAACTTGTTCACCAGGCGATCCGCATGAAGATTCCCTGAATCAAGCGAGGAGTTATTGTCAGGTCCATAACCCTTCTACTTGACAAGATCCTGCAAATGGTGCCTGATGTGCCTGGAAGTAAGCATTTGATCCACCTCACACTTATGATTCTCCTCGAAATACAGTTTAATTATGCCTCAAGGACCAGGTGTTCTCTCTGATATTTTTAAAAGAGCATAATAAAGAGTTTTTAATCTTCCCAGCCTTCTTATATCTGTGGTTGGCACTTTTTTTGGTTTGGTCACTGGTTACCAAAATACCTCTTTCCTGGAAATAAGTCGCCTCCTAGGCAGATCTGTGAAAAATTCCATGGGCAAGTGAGTACTGGATCATGACAACCTCTCTAGGTGAAAGTAAACTTCCAGGGACTTGAAGAGAGGGCTTAGACCTGGCACAAACTCTGCAATTACGGACATACTCTTCAGTATCCTTACAAGCATTGTGTAACCAAAACAATCTAGAAAGAAACCTCCATATGTCAGAAAAATCTTTAAAGAAATCAACTCACAAAGAGAGCAGTACATAGAGTTTGTTAAATAAGTAATTCTTTTGGCGATCTATCCTGAGCATTCTGAATGTGCTGAGATTTTCCCTCAAAGCACCAAGCACCACTGCTTCACCAAAAACCCTGACTGGTTCTTTATCTCTCATTTCTGAGACAATGCTATGAGACAAAACATAAGCTTTAACATTCGTAGAGATGGGGAGACAAGTTAAAAGAGCTGAAGATCTTGAGAGACACCTAGAAAAGCAGAAATCACCCCATGACTAGAGATGAGCCACCCCCCCTAGTGTTCAAGTTCGGTTCGGTTCGGTTCGTCAAACGGTGGGTGTGTTCGACGAACGCTTTCGAACCTCATTGAAAACAATGGCAGTCAAACACAAACCCATACAAACACATGGAAAACACAAAATAAAGGTTCAGCTTACCAGCGTAGAAGCCACAGGACAAATCAGGAGGTGCACGGATCGATCCACATAAGCCAGTTCTGGTATGAAGTACGTATACACAGAGTAAATTCCTTCTACGGTGTCCAAAAGTGAAACTACTCAGAAGTCCTTATAGGGCAAGGACATGTGACATACACAGCCAATGACACATGCCTTTGCTTGTGTTCAAAAAATGCACTTTGGTGTGTGTGTGTGTGTGTGTGTGTGATTGGCTGACAGCCTGTACCGCACCACTGTACGCGCGGTTAGGAAAAAAATAAAAATTGAGATCGTCATTATTTCAGGAACCCCCGCCCCCCCCCCCCCTCCGCACACTATACACTGAATATGGATATTATCATTAACATTGCGCACATTGTGTAGTGTCCATGCGTATAATTCTGCAGCGATTTTGCAGCACATGTGAATGTATTGTGACTGCAGAATTGATGCAGAATGTATGGGCACTGGATGCTTGCTCTGCCATTCAGCTCGGCTCCATGCCCGCTGACAGCAGAGGTACTTTCACACTTGCGTTGAACAGCATCCGTCACAATGCGTTGTGTGACGGATGCGTTTTAAATAGTGTGATATAAAGGCAACGGATTCCTGTGAAATAACGCGTTGCGTTAAGCCGAGAGAGAGTGAGACCCCATCATCACCACATAACCGACACTACCGCGCCAACATCATCACTGACCACACCGGCACTACCGCCCCCATCATCATCACCGCACACACCCCGGCACTATCGCACTCATCATCATCACTGCACACACCCCAACACTACTGCCCTCATCATCATCATCACTGCATACACCCCGACACTACCGCACTCATCACTGCACACACGCAAGCACTACCACCCCCATCATCATCCCCGCACACATCGGCACTACCTCCCCCATCATCATCACCGCACATAGCCCGGCACTACCGCACTCCTCATCATCACTGCACGCACCCCGACACTACCGCACTCATCATCACCGCACACACGCAAGCACTACCGCCCCCATCATCATCACCGCACACACCACGCCACTACTGCACTCCTCATCACCACACACAGCCCGGCACTACCGCACTCATCATCATCACTGCACACACACCAACACTAACGCACTCATCATCACCGCACACATGCAAGCACTACCGTCCCCATCATCATCACCGCACACACCGGCACTACCGCACTCCCTCATAATCACTGCACACACCCCGACACTACCGCACTCATCATCTCCGCACACACCGGCCCCCATCATCTCCGCACACACCGGCCCCCATCATCTCCGCACACACCGGCCCCCATCATCTCCGCACACACCGGCCCCCATCATCTCCGCACACTCCGGCCTCCATCATCCCCGCACACACCGGCACTACCAGAGTGAAGTCTCTGGTGACAGCGCGGCTCATTTCAGTTGCTGCGTGGAGCTGACACAGAGCGGTAGTGTTCTACGGCACTCCCTGTCAGCTTCATGTAGCAGAGCTGAAAACGTCGTGTGGATTACTTCGGACCTGGATGGGTGTTTGGGGATTAATAAAGTGGTAAATGAGGGGGTTTTTTGTCTTTTATTCCAAATAAAGGATTTTGTGTGTGTTTATTTACTTTCACTTCCAGGTTAATCATGGAAGGTATCTCGGGGAGACGCCAGCCATGATTAACCTAAGACTTAGTGGCAGCTATAAGCTGCCATTTAACTCTTTATTACCCCACTGCACCAGGGCAATTCGGGATGAGGCGGGTAGAGTCCCAGGACTGTGGCATGTAATGCATATGGCAATTCCAGGCGGCTACTGGCTGATATTGTTAGGGTGGTGGGCTCCCCATCACGTGGCGCTCCCCATCCTGACAATACCAGCCTCCAGCCATGTGGCTTTATCTTGGCTGGTATCAAAATAGGAGGGGACCGCAGGTTTTTTTTTGTTTTGTTTTTTTAATTATTTATTTATTTTACTGCACGATATAGACCCGCCCACCGGCGGCTGTGATTGGTTGCAGTGAGACAGCTGTCACTCAGCATGGGGGCGTGTCTGATTGCAACCAATCATGGGCGCCGGTGGGCGGGGAAAGCAGGGAATAAGAGCGACAGCCATTTTCAAAAGAGGAAAAGCCGTCGGAGCTTTGTGACAGCCGTGCAGCTGATCGGTGAGTAGGAAAGAGAGAGGGGGGACGCAGGACGCATACAAATACGCAATGTGCGCACATAGCCTTACTGTGGAAAACCACGTTTTTGGTGATCGAACGTTAACTCGAACTGTCGAACATGAAGCAAATTGTTCGAGTTCGTCGAACGACTCGAACATCCCCCAACACAACTTGAATTTGAAATTGGCGAACGGTTCGATTCGAAGACCGCTCATCTCTACCCATTACCTTAACTCTTGGGTCTCACAATTGATAACTGTTAAAATAACCATGGTAGGCTTAGTACTACCATTGCAGTTAGACAGTTGAACCATAAATTAAATAGATTCTGTGTGTAATCCTCCTACCTTCATACATATATTCTCAACCTTTATAGTAAAGTGACTTTGTGAAAGACGAGAGTTATCAATAACAGAAACTTGAATGGGTAAGTTGAGGTAGGAGAAATCATAATAACCACAATCTACAGTAAAGTTATTGATCATTTATGTTCAAGATAAAACTTGAATCAACAAATGCAAGCATACAAACAAACAAAAGCAAACCGAGTCTCAAGGAACATCTGTTGAGAAAAAAAATGGACACCTGTACTAGATACAATATGAAACTCTTGGAACTTGCATCTCAACAAATAGTCTCTTCTTTTTTTTTCTTTTGAAATTTCTTAATAAACTTGAAACATTGAATCATGCCATGACCAGAACCACTGCAATATAAACAGAACCGAGCAAATGCTCCAACTTCAGTTCCCCCTTTGGTGTTTCTGCCAGTGTCAACTGGTAGAGAGAAAGAAGCCACTGAAACACCTTTAAATGTGTCTCTCAGTGTTTATTCAAATGACAGCCAGTGTCATAGCTTCCTCTAGAGACCGCAGGCAGGAACTGTAAGCCATCATGTCCAATATTTGAACCAAAAGTTCCTGGCAGAATTAACTCTGAAGAGCCATTTCAGGAGGTCTTTACTGCCCAACATATAAACTGTAAGTAGTAGTCCTCAGCTTTATGGCCTCCCTGAACCAGAATGTGGATCTTGATTTCAGCAAAAGCAAATTTGTCAGGGTCATCCTACAGTCATGGCCAAAAGTTTTGAGAATGCTACAAATATTAATTTTTACAAAGTCTACTGCTTAAGTTTTTCTAATGGCAATTTGCATATACTCCAGAATGTCATAAAGAGTGATCAGCTTAACAGCAATTACTTGCAAAGTCAATATTGGCTCAGAAAATGAACTTTAACCCCCAAAACACATTTCAACCTCATTGCATTTCTGCCTTAAAAGGAGCAGCTAACATTGTTTTAGTGATTGTTCCATTAACACAGGTGTGGGTGTTGATGAGGACAGGCCTGGTGATCAATCAGTCATGATTAAGTAAGAATGACACCACTGGACACTTTAAAAGGAGGCTGGTGCTTGGTATCATTGTTTCTCTTCAGTTAACCATGGTTATCGCTAAAGAAACACGTGCAGCCATCATTGCTCTGCACAAAAATGGCCTAACAGGGAAGAGTATCGCAGCTACAAAGATTGCACCTCAGTCAACAATCTATCGCATCATCAAGAACTTCAAGGAGAGAGCTTCCATTGTTGCCAAAAAGGCTCCAGGGCGCCCAAGAAGGACCAGCAAATGCCAGGGCTGTATCTTAAAACTGTTTCAGCTGTGGGATCGGACTACCAGCAGTGCCGAGCTAGCTCAGCAATGGCAGCAGGCTGGTGTGAGTGCTTCTGCACGCAGTGTGAGGCGGAGACTGCTTGAGCAAGGCCTAGTTTCAAGGAGGGCAGCAAAGAAGCCACTTCTCTCCAGAAAAAACATCAGGGACCGACTGATATTCTGCAAAAGGTACAGGGAGTGGACTGCTGAGGACTGGGGTAAAGTCATTTTCTCAGATGAATCCCCTTTTCGATTGTTTGGGACATCTGGAAAACAGCTTATTAGGAGAAGAAGAGGTGAGTGCTACCACCAGTCTTGTCTCATGCCAACTGTTAAGCACCCTGAAACGATTCATGTGTGGGGTTGCTTCTCAGCCAAGGGAATCGGCTCACTCACAGTCGTGCCTAAAAACACAGCCATGAATAAAGAATGGTACCAGAATGTCCTCCAAGAGCAACTTCTCCCAACTGTCCAAGAGCAGTTTGGCACCCAACAATGCATTTTCCAGCATGATGGAGCACCTTGCCATAAAGCAAAGGTGATCACTAAATGGCTCATGAAACAAAACATAGAGATTTTGGGTCAATGGCCTGGAAACTCCCCAGATCTTAATCCCGTTGAGAACTTGTGGGCAATCATCAAGAGACGGGTGGACAAACAAAAAACAACAAATTCTGGCAAAATGCAAGCATTGCTTATGCAAGAATGGACAGCTATCAGTCAGGATTTGCTCCAGAAGTTGATTGAGAGCATGCCAGGGAGAATTGCAGAGGTCCTGAAGAAGGGTCAACACTGCAAATATTGACTTGCTGCATTAACTCATTCTAACTGTCAATATAACCTTTTGGTACTCATAATATGATTGCAATTATATTTCTGTATGTGATGTAAACATCAGACAAACAGAATTAAAAACCAGAGGGCAACAGATCATGTGAAAATATAATTTTGGTGTCATTCTCAAAACTTTTGGCCATGACTGTAGATGAGGCTAAGAGAGCCGAGAAAAATGCTGGGGAGCCCTCGGACAATGAAAATGTCCAGGCCTACAGATCCCCACAGATCAAAGACAAAACAATGCCCACCTGTTGTCCCTCACACCTAGAAGAAAAAGGACAATATGCGTGAGATAGAAAATAATTTAAACTTACTTCTATCCCCATAAAAGCAGTCCAGCAATTTTACCTTGGGTTCTAATGTGGCGTTCAGATGGAACGAATCATCTGTAGTTGGTGAACATGTGTGCTGCCCCTGCAAGAGCTTGATATCCACCACTTCTAGGGATAACACCTGTAGTTATGTGGCCAAGGTGTTAACAGGATCCATAACAACGCCTCCGCACACTTTAATAGGCAGACTACAATATTATGCATGCACCTAACTTAAACATGGGTAATAGGAGAAATTATGTCTACAACACAATAGCTACAATCCCAACATACTGGTTCCTCTACAGACTACAAGATAACTAGCCACACAACTACAGTCATCGAGCTGTTTCTAGTACCTCCTTAGGCACCAGAGGGGAGGCCACTATGCACAACTAACCAAGAGAAGGAGAGAGTGTACAGAATTAGATGAGGACCCAAGGTGAGGAAACTTAAAGAGCATTTTCATAAAGTCGTTCCTCCTTCTGTGCGCCGGTTGTTCGTCGTTCCCGAGGCAGCACACATCACTCCGTGTAACACCCCGGGAACGACGAACACAACTTACCTGCATCCCGCCGGCAAATAATTTATGTATTTATTTTATTTTAGTAGTGAAACAAATTCAGAAATGTGTAAAAAAAAAAAGTTTGTTTCCCCATTTTCTGAAACAAATTTTTTTTTCTATTTATTTTAATCTATGGAGATGAGGAGGACTTGCATTTTGCATACCAAGGTGATATTTTTATTAATAACCTTTGATCACTTTTTAATGCATTTATTTTTTAGAAACAGCAGTGACTGAGCAAATACAAATCTCTCATTTTAATTTTTTTCCTGTCTTTATCATTCATTTTAAATTGTTATATTTTGATTAACTGAACTTTTATTGGCATGAAAATGTGTTTAATTTTTTTTTATTTCTTTACTTTAGACCTGGGAAAAGGTTTGACATATTTTTTAAACATTACTTATAATAAAAAAATAATGTTTTTTGCTCCCCTATTAGGCTTATCCCGTGATCATTTGATTACTTATAGTGTATAATACAATTCTGCAGCATTGCAGTATATAGCATAAACCACTGTTTTCTTTGAAGCCCAGTCCATACTCAAGCTCAGAGGAATACCAAGAAGGTGGCAATAGGAGCTTTCCGAAGGCCTCTTGTCTGGCATGGTAACCCAGCAGTGTCCTGCGATGGCGTCGCTTGGGGCCGGTGAGTTGACAGTGGTATTTCAACAGTTAGACCTCAGTGATTGTGGCTAGTGTCAATCGCTGCTGTTACTGGCGGATGTCATACAGTTGGCATCTGCCCTGTATGGAGTGAGAACTATTCCTGAGTTCACCCCTTACATGTGCAACCGGACTTTGACATAGTTATGTCAGGGAATGTAAAGACATTAATCATTGGGATGCCTAGGTAAAGCTAGTAGAACTGACTTCAGAGGCTCCCCCTTAAACCGTATGTAAATGTCAAAAAGTTGCTAAATTCTTTTTCAACTATACGCATAAAAAAAAATGTGAGAATTCTACACCAGAAAACTGGTATCAAGACTTGATAAATTCCCACCGGAGTATTTCTGTTTGTATAACAAAAGACTAAAAATGAAACAATACAGCTTTCATTGATGTACAGTGCCTACAAGTAGTATTCAACCCCCTGCAGATTTAGCAGGTTTACACATTCGGAATTAACTTGGCATTGTGACATTTGGACTGTAGATCAGCCTGGAAGTGTGAAATGCACTGCAGCAAAAAAGAATGTTATTTATTTTTTTATTTTTTTTTTAAATTGTGAAAAGTTTATTCAGAGGGTCATTTATTATTCAACCCCTCAAACCACCAGAATTCTGTTTGGTTCCCCTAAAGTATTAAGAAGTATTTCAGGCACAAAGAACAATGAGCTTCACATGTTTGGATTAATTATCTCTTTTTCCAGCCTTTTCTGACTAATTAAGACCCTCCCCAAACTTGTGAACAGCACTCATACTTGGTCAACATGGGAAAGACAAAGGAGCATTCCAAGGCCATCAGAGACAAGATCGTGGAGGCTCACAAGGCTGGCAAGGGGTACAAAACCCTTTCCAAGGAGTTGGGCCTACCTGTCTCCACTGTTGGGAGCATCATCCGGAAGTGGAAGGCTTATGGAACTACTGTTAGCCTTCCACGGCCTGGACAGCCTTTGAAAGTTTCCACCCGTGCCAAGGCCAGGCTTGTCCGAAGAGTCAAGGCTAACCCAAGGACAACAAGGAAGGAGCTCTGGGAAGATCTCATAGCAGTGGGGACATTGGTTTCAGTCAATACCATAAGTAATGTACTCCACCGCAATGGTCTCCGTTCCAGACGAGCCCGTAAGGTACCTTTAATTTCAATGCGTCATGTCAAGGCTCGTCTATAGTTTGCTCATGATCACTTGGAGGACTCTGAGACAGACTGGTTCAAGGTTCTCTGGTCTGATGAGACCAAGATCGAGATCTTTGGTTCCAACCACACACGTGACGTTTGGAGACTGTATGGCACTGCATACGACCCCAAGAATACCATCCCTACAGTCAAGCATGATGGTGGCAGCATCATGCTGTGGGGCTGTTTCTCAGCCAAGGGGCCTGGCCATCTGGTCCGCATCCAAAGGAAGATGGATAGCACGGCCTACCTGGAGATTTTGGCCAAGAACCTCCGCTCCTCCATCAAGGATCTTAAGATGGGTCGTCATTTCATCTTCCAACAAGACAACGACCCAAAGCACACAGCCAAGAAAACCAAGGCCTGGTTCAAGAGGGAAAAAATCAAGGTGTTGCAGTGGCCTAGTCAGTCTCCTGACCTTAACCCAATTGAAAACTTGTGGAAGGCGCTCAAGATTAAAGTCCACATGAGACACCCAAAGAAACTAGATAACTTGGAGAAGATCTGCATGGAGGAGTGGGCCAAGATAACTCCAGAGACCTGTGCCGGCCTGATCAGGTCTTATAAAAGACGATTATTAGCTGTAATTGCAAACAAGGGTTATTCCAAAAAATATTAAACCTAGGGGTTGAATAATAATTGACCCACACTTTTATGTTGAAAATTTAACTGAGCAACATAACTTGTTAGTTTGTTAGATTTATGCATCTGTTAATAAATCCTGCTTTTGTTTGAAGTTTGCAGGCTCTAACTTATTTGCATCTTATCAAACCTGCTAAATCTGCAGGGGGTTGAATACTACTTGTAGGCACTGTACATCAGATAGTTTGAAATAGAAATTGGCAGACTTTGCCAAGTTTTACCCTTCTCTTGAATTTTTTTATTCATTTGATGCAATACTAAAAATCTTCCAATTGCCCAAAAGCTTCCAATTGCCCAAAAAGTATGTGCATAACACTTTGAGTTCTCCTTGGAGTCTATTGAACCCATTTTGAGCTCTGCAATGCAAACACAGCATTTTTAATGTCTAAGTGACTTTAACCAATCTTCGAGAAAACAGTTGGTAACCAAAAAGAATCAACAGAATAATAAACACACTGCAGTTTCAGAGTTTGTAGGCTGCTTAAATTGTATAGAGTCTAAAAGGTTTCCTTTTTGCATGCCTTGATGCACACAGGCAGTCTAATTGGAGAAGCCGTGGCATTTTCACAGGCTAGGCTGTAAAAACTATCAATGTTTGGGGAGTATCAAGAGCTTTGCTAAATGAAAAAGCAATAACTTTATCTCAAGACATCCAAAAATGACCCCTTTAATTATAGAGACAAAACAGGTTTACTGTTTTGAATGTGATGAAGCAGTGGTTTCTCAACTAGAAGTGAAAAAATATCTATTTTTTTGGGTTCAACAACAGGTTTGCTATTCACAAGATGATTAAGCAATTACAAAGTTAAAATAACTTTTTATCAAACAGTCCAAAAATTATTCCCTTTTTATAGAGCCAAAACAGGTGCACTGTTTTCAAAGTGAAAAATCTATGGTTCATTTTCATCAAGCCTTAACAAAATATTAACCCTATCTTGGGAGCTGTAAACAAATGAAAATGAAGTTATTCGGACAGAGCAATCATTATTATGATTATTCAGTTAAAATGGTGTCACAGATAGCGACACAGCAGCGATCATGACCAGCGATCTGACCTTATCAGGATTGCTGCTGCGTCATAACATGGTAAGCTGTCAAACAGGCAGATCTCACCAGCGACCAGTGACCAGCCCCCAGCCAGCAGTGACGCGTGGAAGCGTAACTAAGATAAATATCGGGTAACCAAGGAAAGCACTTCTCTTGGTTACCCGATATTTACCTTAGTTACTAGCGTCCGCCGCTCTCACGCTGCCAGTGCCGGCTCCCTGTTCCCTGCACTCCTAGCCAGAGTACACATCGGGTTAATTACCCGATGTGTACTCCAGCTACGTGTGCAGGGAGCAGGGAGCCGGCACTGGCAGCGTGAGAGCACACCGCTTAGTGCTGGCTCCCTGCACTCCTAGCCAGAGTACACATCGGATTAATTACCCGATGTGTACTCCAGCTACGTATGCAGGGAGTCGGCACTGGCAGCGTGAGAGCGGTGGACACTAGTAACTAAGGTAAATATCAGGTAACCAAAGAAAGGGGCTTCTTGGTTACCCGATGTTGACCGTGGTTACAGCTTACCACAGGTTGCCAGAGGCCGGCTCCCTGCTCCCTGCTCGCTTCAGTTCGTCACTCTCTCGCTGTCACACACAGCGTTGTGTTCTTCACAGCGGGAGAGCAACGTCCAAAAAATGAAGCAGGACATTCAGCAACGACCGGCGACCTCACAGCAGGAGCCAGGTCGTTGCTGGATGTCACACACAGCGACAGCGACGGGACGTCGCTGCTACGTCACAGAAAATGGTGACTTAGCAGTGACGTCCTTGTCATCATCGCTATGTGTGACACCACCTTTAGCCTCACAACAGCATGTTAGCAGCACTTTTTCTGTTTACACTAGATGATGTGCTGCTAATAATGAAGATTTTTATCCTTGGATAAATGATAGGATCTCCCGATAAACTAGCATTTTACAATTCATTGGGTTATTGTAACCTGGTTACATGGGCTGATAATAGGGAATGAGCTTTCTTACGCATTCTTGTTTGACATTTATTAATTTGTCTAAAATGTGCTATTAGTTATGAACGAAGTGTGATGGTGGGATATTGTGGGTCATGTACAATTTTGTGTGGGTTAATGTTTAGGAGTGGTTCACTGTCCATTATTTGTATTGTTTGTGTGTACATTGTATTGTCTGTAGGTAATCACCCCCTGTTGTGTTCCTGGCCCTAAGTCTGGGGGAAAGGGCCTGGGATCCACCTACTGTAACTCTCTGCTTACCTGGGGGATTTGTCAGTCTGTTTGAGAACTTTAAGAGAGAAGGAGAAAGATTGAACCTCTCGGGGAAAAAACGCAGCTCCCCACAGAGACCTGGACATTTATCGCTTATTGGATTATATTCATATTTCTGGACTAATTTTACCCTCTGTTTTGTGGATTATGTTATGGACCATTTGATTTGCTTGGAATAAATGCTCTTTGGATTGTACATCTCTCGCTCTGTTAATTGTGTGATATGGGAGAAGGACCCCAGCACAACTGGTTGCAGCTCTCTCGCTCTGTTGATTGTGTGATATGGAAAAAGGACCCCAGCACAGGAAGATTAAAAACTTTAAATGTATTAAACCCAGAAAAGAGATGGCTGACACGATTAAACTGCATAAGTATATACATGGCCCTAAAAAATAAAATGATTAAAAAAATTTAATAGTTTGTTAAGATGAAAAAAATAAGAAACAATTATATAAATGAATATCTAAAATCATTTTATATTTTTTTTTTATCCCATCTGATTGCCACTTGGAGCAGAAAGGATTGTTTTACCCTTTAGTTATGCCTTTGATTTTCTTTCCCCTAAATCTGTAAAAGGAAACAAAGTTCTAAGGTTTGTCCACAATTCTTTCCTTCACCCATGCCCATTCCCATCCCTTGGTTGAACGTGTAACTTTCTGTCGTACTTACTATGTACCAAATAAAATTTAGAGTGATTTTATTTTGTTAAGGAATTCATTGATATATGTTTCTTTTGGAACACCACTACTATGACTACTCTCATAAAAAATATATTTTATTAAATTTCATAAATATTAAAACAGAACAATTGTCGTGTTCTTATTTCTTCAAAACATTTAAGATCACATAGACATACATATAGAGTGCAGGTGTCAACCAAGGTTATACCCACGCCTGAGCGCGGCCTCAGAAAGTGGTTGATATAGAGGAGGACAGAGTATGGTTGTTACTAGGTCACTGTCAGGCTGATACTGGTTAAATGTATACTGTATCTACCTTTTGGCTAGTGGATAGATGTCCTAACTACCATTGAACCTCTCTCTACTTAAGGTATATATGAGCCTCACTGTCCTTACCGACCTCTAGCGGGGGTAACCACCACCAAAAAAGTGATAAAGTGCATAAAACAGAACCATAGACAAACAAGTAACAAGAATGCGTTAGATGTCCAGGGTTCTTATGTTAGGTATAGTTTCCCTAATATAAATTTGCTGGATTGGTTAGGTAAGAGCCTGGAGTACCACTTAGCTTATGGACCCCCCAGCTCTCCCGACGCGTTTCACTCCCCCTAACGCAGTAAAAGGGGATCATCAGGGGATATGATATGAGTCACTTCTTAGAAAGGACACAGGGGAAAAGGGTCCTCTTATTCAGGAAATTATGACTGTTCCCTTTTGATATAAACTTACAGTGAGAGGACTATTTCATGCCCGGGATGGTTAAGGTTATCAGAGTATAGTCCCTGGATATGGGCGTGGTTATATGCACACTCGTTTGCGAGTAGGCAGGTTCTTGTATCCACTCTGATTCTCAGGGAGATGTATAATCTTATCTCACAGTTCTATAGAGCGGTTTGTGTACCAGTCCTCTTGGCAGATAGCGAGGGCGAAATAAATTTTCTAGCGATGTTTGGGAACCGTCACATCACTCAAGATATGGGAGTGACCCCTTTGAATGAAGGATATGTGGCAAAAATACTTCTTCTGTGAGAAAAAGCAATGGTGTGTACACAACAGATGAGGGAATGTACCCTGTCAAAGGAATGTAATGGTGAGTCGTATGTCATATGTTTCCTTGCCTATAAAGAAAAATTAGATTGCTCCAGGGTTCCTGGGCAGTGGAGTTGTCGCGGGCGGAGGAGGGGACGCCGCGCTCTCCCTACTGCTCGGGTCCAGCTGCTGCGGCCTGCTGCTGCCGCTGCTCGGTGGCTCGAGCGATGGGCCGGATCCCGGGGACTCGAGCGGCGCTCCTCGCCCGTGAGTAAAAGGGGGTTTTTGGGTGTGGGGATTGTTTATTGTCCGTGACGCCACCCACGGTTGTGGTGATTTGTTGACACCACCGCTGCTCTGTATGGGGATCCCGGGAGGGATGGTATGGAGCAGCCAGTTGTTGTGTTGCCCCTCCGTGGGTAGGGGTTGGTGATCCCGGGGCCCAGTGATGAGGTGGGAGATGCAGGGCTTGGTGGGCGCAGGGATGCGGGGGCAGCGCTGTGCCTTGTGGCACTGTGGTACTCACTCAGCCTGAGACGATGACACAGTTCTCGGTAAAACACACGGCTGGAAAGACGGTTCCCACGGACGGCTGCACTTGCTTTCCCCAGTAGGTGACGGTCCCTCTGTCCTGCACCTATGTTGACAATGGTTGCGATGGGTTCCCACCGGTAACCCGCTCCCCGGATTGGATATGGGCCGGAGGAGCCCTACTTCGCCCGCAGACGCTGGCCCTGAGAAACTGGTGCCCTGGTGGTGGCGGTGACTCTCTGTAACGGTCGGACTGTTGCCTTCAATGGGGACTTGGTTGTTTGGAGACAGACGTCCCCTTCACTGACGTATTTGGCAAATTCACGGCGACTCCTAGCCTTGCCGGGGTCCGAGAGGCCCCTGCCCTGGTGCTGACTGTTCTTCGTATACTGCTCCAGACCGCCGGGTCACTACCCGTCCGCGGTCCTTCCAGCAACCTCCGAGCAGTCCCCCTCCAGACTATCACCGCCGTCTGCTGACCTTGCTGTCACTGTCCGGGCACACAGCCGGACCAACTTCAGGCTTTACTACTCTCACTTTTACTCCTTTTCTGTTACTTCAGCTTTTCTCTTTAGCTCCACTACTACTTCCTTCTACTTCACTCCCCTAACTTCTTCCTGTCTGTCTACTCTAACTGCCTGGTTCTTCCCGCCTCCAGGGCTGTAAACTCCTCGGTGGGCGGAGCCAACCGCCTGGCCCACCCCCTGGTGTGAACATCAGCCCCTGGAGGAAGGCAACAAGGATTTTGGTAGCTTTGGTGTTCCTAACTGGGGTGTAGGGTGTGGTGGTGTGATGACCTGTGACCCCTGGCTTGCCCAGGGCGTCACAGGATCGCTCCAGATATATATGTATATCCTATAGCTAGAGCTCTACCAGCAAGGACTGTTGGTCCCGAGTATCAGCACTCTAACACGCTGGGAGCTCACACTGGTTCCTGGTAACCCGTCACGTCCACTGTCTGTTGCTGCCGTCCAGACTGCAGCGGTCTGGACGGCAGCAACCAGTCCTTGCTGGTAGAGCTCTAGCTATAGGATATACATATATATCTGGAGCGATCCCACTGCCCAGGAACCCTGGAGCAATCCAATTTTTCTTTATAGGCAAGGAAACATATGACATACGACTCACCATTACATTCCTATGACAGGGTACATTCCCTCATCTGTTGTGTACACACCGTTGCTTTTTCTCACAGAAGAAGTATTTTTGCCACATATCCTTCATTCAAAGGGGTCACTTCCATATCTTGAGTGATGTGACGGTTCCCAAACATCGCTAGAAAATGTATTTCGCCCTCGCTATCTGCCAAGAGGACTGGTACACAAACCGCTCTATAGAACTGTGAGATAAGATTATACATCTCCCTGAGAATCAAAGTGGATACAAGAACCTGCCTACTCGCAAACGAGTGTACATACAACCATGCCCATATCCAGGGACTATACTCTGATAACCTTAACCATCCCGGGCATGAAATAGTCCTCTCACTGTAACTTTATATCAAAAGGGAACAGGCATCATGTCCTGAATAAGAGGACCCTTTTCCCCTGTGTCCTTTCTAAGAAGTGACTCATATCATATCCCCTGATGATCCCCTTTTACTGCGTTAGGGGGGGTGAAACGTGTCGGGAGAGCTGGGGGGTCCATAAGCTAAGTGGTACTCCAGGCTCTTACCTAACCAATCCAGCAAATTTATATTAAGGAAACTATACCTAACATAAGAACCCTGGACATCTAACGCATTCTTGTTACTTGTTTGTCTATGGCTCTGTTTTATGCACTTTATCACTTTTTTGGTGGTGGTTACCCCCGCTAGAGGTCGGTAAGGACAGTGAGGCTCATATATACCTTAAGTAGAGAGAGGTTCAATGGTAGTTAGGACATCTATCCACTAGCCAAAAGGTAGATACAGTATACATTTAACCAGTATCAGCCTGACAGTGACCTAGTAACAACCATACTCTGTCCTCCTCTATATCAACCACTTTCTGAGGCCGCGCTCAGGCGTGGGTATAACCTTGGTTGACACCTGCACTCTATATGTATGTCTATGTGATCTTAAATGTTTTGAAGAAATAAGAACACGACAATTGTTCTGTTTTAATATTTATGAAATTTAATAAAATATATTTTTTATGAGAGTAGTCATAGTAGTGGTGTTCTGATACAATTGCTACCTCAATACTAACCTCTGTGGTCCTAGTGTATATGTTTCTTTTGGAATGGAAGTGAACATGCTTTAAGAAATACTCTGAAGTTTCTTCATGGCATGATCTAATTTTTTTATGTATTTCTGTATCAAATCTAACATTCTGGTACAGGTTGATGAATGATTTTTAGTACTCATACCAAAATGTAATATGTGAAAAACTGAACCTTCTTCTAATGCACATTTAGGAATTGTTGTTTATGCAATTTTTGGGGTGTTTTAATCCCGGATAGACAGCTCACACAAATCTGTGAAAATATTAACTAACTTTGAAACTAAATCTTATTTCACTTGCATCTGGATTCTTATAAACTAATGAGATAGTGATTCAATGTGTCTGGTCAAAGCATTAGTAACCAAAGAAATTTCTCTGAATAATGTACAAAAAGTCTATGCCAAAACATGTGAGTGTCCTGTTTACATTATCAAGAGTAAACGAAAGCCATCTGCGTATATTTCTTATCTTACTAATTGTATTGTATTACAGTGTTATAAAGAGTTATTATATAACGTCCAAATTCCTTTGGCTTGGAAAATACCCAACTAAGTGAGAAAAATAATTACCTTAGCTTATGAAACAATAGGCTAGGTTTTTTTTGTCAGCAGACAGATGGTCTTAAAGGGGGGATTCCCACTTTAGAAATTTATGGCATACCCACAGTATGCAGAAGCTTCAGAATGATGGTCCACTGTCCACATTTTTTAGGTGGACCATTGCTGAGAGGCACTGACTATTTAAGGTATTCTCCACTTTTGGGAGGTGCCTGAGCAACTTGTTCATTCTCTTGATGTATGGTTGCTAGTTATTAGGTCCCATATCCTGTGCTCAGATCCTGTGTCTGCTAACCTGTTAGCAGGTGTTAAAGTACCTGCTGTCCAGTCTGTACCAGCCGTCCTGCCAGTAACTGCCATCCAGTCTGTTACAGACATCCAGTCTAAATAGAAAAAGAAGTTTCCAGCACCAGGACATCAGTCACCAGACATCCAGTCTGTTACAGATGTCCAGCCTGCAGCCGAGTCCATCTCTGCATCCCTGATTTCTGGAGTCAACTGCTACAGTGGCGAGAGTTCCCCTGGAATGGTACATGGTGGATACCTTCCAGCACAATCTTAACCTCACCATCAGAGGCTATAGTGAAGACGAGGTGGTTGCTTAGTCACGTCCATCTAGGGTGAGCCCAGTCCCACGGAGCAGTAGATCCACACTCACCAGCGTGACATAATGCATGCTCATCTGAACTCAGTCATGAATAGAGAAAGCTATGCATATGTTTGGCACATCTCTACCATTCTTCACTAATAGATGACCGTCACATCACTAGGTAGGAATGGGAACTGGTTCTTTAGGTATGTGTGAGTCACAGAGGTGGGAACCAGATTTATTAGAAATTCCTGTCATTTCCTGTGTTTACGCCATAAATATCTAAAGTAAAATTATCTCCTTAAACAAGGGCAATTATTGACAAATGCCAAAATGCAGCACATGATCCAAGACATCTTACCTGTAATGGAGTCTGGAATCTGGTTATATGTCTCTCAACCCTTAAGTCGAGAGAAATGGGCAGTTTTGCCACTAGTGAGTTTTCTAAAACTGCACAATCACAAGTTTTATTCAGCAAATTCATCATCAATTATTAATGCACTGTAATTATTTGACAATAATATTGACAATTCCTGTTTGGCGAAAAATAAAAGATTTACAATAATTTTGAGAAATTTTTGTAAAAATTGGAATTCTTTCAAATGTAAATATCTGTGATTTGCCTTGAATCATTAACTTGTTTAGTTGACTCCGCTATCCCTAGCCATTTTTTTTCATGGGAATACCGTACATACAGTATATATATGTAAATAAATAAATATATATATATATATATATATATATGAGCCGCCGGGCTATGGGGTACTCGGTCCCGGGCCGTATATGTACGGGGATGCTGTATCACGGGTGTATAATGGCCGATGGCCTGTTCCGTGACCCTGGGGGTCGCTTGAAAAGGGGTTATTTACAGGGGAGATTAGAGGGTTTATGTCGTGACACCGCTTGTGGGTTGCGGCTAGGTAGATGGAGACGCCACTACACAGCCTATTGACACTGGGGCTGGTGGTGATGGCAGCCTGAATGTTGGGCCCTCCACAAGTAGGGCCAAGCCCCAGGGAGTGGATGATGGAATGCAGCGTGAAAAGAAGGGAGACCACACGATGGGGATGCAGTGCAATTGGTGTTTACGCACAGCGGTGGTAATGCAGGTTCACTGAGGATGGGTGGTTTTGACCTCTGGTCCCTTTCGTCCCAGTGCCGGTGGTAACCTGTTGGCTTCTTTCCCCTGCACCTCTCACTTGTTGGTGGAACCATGTTGCTTAGAGCATCTGGGGATCCCCTCCTGTTTGTCGTCAGTCTCGGATCTGTACGGCAGTCAGTGTGAACCCTGTAGGGTCGGTGTTCTGTTCTGGTCCCTGGCTCTCTCATTACTCCTGGTGCCTCCGGATTCTTGGTTCAGTGAGATCCTTGATGGTCCCCTCACTGTGCAGGTATTTGTCAGGTAGCCTGAAGCGTTCGCCTGACCTAGGGCCCTATGCCCCGTCGGTGCTTTGGTTCCAGGGGTACCTCATCGTACCCTCCCAGGCAACCTCGTTCCTTCACCAGCTAGGTCACTGCTACACAACCCCGTTTGAAGACACATTCGTCTTCTTCAACTGTCACTACCGACTTTTGTCTCACTGTTGTCCCCTCCCACCTGGTTTGGACCGGCTCCACCCCTGAGTGGCCATCCATTGGGTCCCGGACTAGTTAGTCACCAATGATTGGGAGAGAGAAACTGGGGTTGTTTATGTGTTTTGATGTTACGGCACTGGTTTTCCAGGTCCCTGGGGGTAGGCCCTGCATCTATGCCGAGATGCAGTACCTTGTGGTGCCCTGACGGGTTCAGGGGTGCTATATATAATATGGAGAACCAAAATACTAAAGTTCTCAGGAAAAAAAAACAAATTTTCTTTTTACAAACTTAAAACTGTATTTATTTATTTATTTATTTATTTATTTTTTTTTAAATCACTTAAGCAAGGAAAATCAATGCAAGTTTAACAATGCGGTATTCCAACTGACCTGGAGAATCATATTGACAGGTCATATTTACCATAGAATGAATGCTGTAGTAAGAGAATTCAACTACAACAGTAGAATTACATTTTTTTCACCATTTCACATCGCTTTCAAATTTTTTTTCCACTTTTCAGTACAGTGTATAGTAAAGTAAATGCTATCATTAAAAAAATTCAACTCAACCTGGAAAAAACAAGATGTGAGTATATTTTATAATACATTTTTGGGAGAGTTTTTATCTCCTCTTTTTGTTGCTATTTTTGATATATATCAGTGTAGGGACCTGCAAGCGTGAGGATCCGTGATGAGGATTGTGGGCTTACGTACATTGGCCAATTTACAAACTAATACCTCATATATTTTTTATATATATTTTTTGCACTTTGATTATGCGGGGTGCAGCCGGGCCTCTTAATACGGCCGTGCATAGTGGAGTCTCTGTCTTTTACGTGCTGCAGTGAGTAGTGTCCGAGTAACCCGCCTAATCTAATAGTAAGGGCGTGGTAATAGGTTGCTGGCTGGACACCATGCGCATACAAGTGTGAACAGCGCCCTATGCGCGCCACTAGTGTGCAATTTACCTTGCACCTGTGAAGTGTCCATCATGTTGAGAGGCTTGTCTGCATCCTGTTTGTGCATTAGATGTGTTGGCCTTGGCTGACTGGACTGGATGCCCTCTTTTCTGCTGTGAGTATATTTTATAATACATTTTTGGGGGAGTTTTTATCTCCTCTTTTTGTTGCTATTTTTGTTACCATTTCACATCGCTTTCAATTTTTTTTCCACTTTTCAGGACAGTGTATAGTAAAATGAATGCTATCATTAAAAAAATTCAACTCAACCTGCAAAAAACAAGCTCTCATTTGCTATATTGATGGAAAAATAGGTTATGTCTCTTTGAAGGGAAAGGAATAAAATAAATGGCAAAAATTAAAAATTGCCCTGGAATGAAGGGGTTAAAGGTCACTGGTAGCTGTATATGGGCACCGTGACAAAACAGCAAACCACTCTCCCCACCCGCCATCCCAGTATCGGCATGCTAACCTACGCAGTTGGCGTTTTCAGCTTCAGTTCATTTCCAGCTGTTTCTTTCAGAAGGAAGGACAAGACATATTATTCACTTTACGTGGTTTGTTGTAACAGCTGAACGATAAAAGGTTTTTAATCTGCTGCTGAGTGATTGTTGAGAATATAACACGCTCACAAACATTAGCAGATGCAGGTTTTGATCAGTATTTGTGTGTGCACCCAAGATCTTTTTCCAAAACACTTTATTTTTCATATCCAAAAACCTCTCAAGACAAAACAATGACAGGTAATTGTAACTTGAGATTTATTTCTTAAGTAGCTATTATCAAGCCAAAAGTAAATATTAGTTGTCTGGAGTGTTAAGATTTACATGGCTGCAAGTCACAAATCTTGAGAAAATTCCAATGCAACATCAATTATTTGGTATGCAGATAACAATTTGTTGGAGACCAACATTTATAGCCATAGTAGGAATGAGCCCAAAATTACATGTTTACATGTAAAATGACTTTTACTCTTATATGTATAATGAACCAGCAGGGGGAGCTGGAACACCAGGAAAGTGCTAGGTAGGGATTCCCCACTAGATGGCACTAGACTTAATAAACCAGCAGGAGGAGCCAGAGCACCAGGAGAGTGCTGACAGCAATCCTCCACTAGAGGGCACAAGTCTCCTCAGTGGAAGAAGTGAATGGTCGTACGGGCTGGGGTTAGAACCAGGAGGTCTACGAGGTACTAAGGGTTAGACGGAGACAGAGTCCAGGGAAAGCCGTGCCAGGAACCGAGAGGGAACTTCAAAGACTGAGGAAGCGCAGAAACCAGAGTAAATAGACAAGCCGAAGTTGGGAGCCGGAAGAGCAGGTAATAGCAGGGAGCACAGGAGGATGGAATAACAGAGGAGGAAGGAAGGGAGTCAGAAGAATGGAGGAGGTCAGGACGGAAAGCAGAGATGATGGAAAGTCAGGACGGGAGGCAGTGAGAACGTACACAGGCAAGACAGGAGGTGGTGGAGTAGACATAGTCAGAACAGGAGGCAGGGAGGATGAATGTAAACAGGACGGGAGGCAGGATCAGAGCTCACAAGAGACCAGCGGCACACTGGAGAGCAGAATTATAACTGGCCCCGTATGAACGGAAGTGCCCAGAAGATAAAGGCGCCGTGATTCCGGGAACGAGGCACGGAGGGGGGCCCCTCCCTCCAACTATGCTTCAGGAAACACTGACAGCCGGGGTCATGACATTATGGTTACTGTACTTACAACAAACTTTTCACAAATCAGTAGAGCAGGCAAATCTAAGAAATTCTGTAATGCATCTTATGAAAAAGAGATCTCTTCCTTTCTCCACTTATAAGCCTCTTCTCCTACCACCTGAAGTCACTATTAGAGATTAGCGGACTAGTTGAAGTTTGGGTTTGGAGGTTCAGCCGGACTTTAGATAAAGTTTTGTTTGGGACCCAAACTTTACCTGAACCCCATTGAAAGTCAGGGACTGGGCAGTTTGGGCTGCGCCCACGTACAGTCAGACATTCACGGAACACTTTGAAGGGAGGAAGGGCAAGGTTTTTTTCATTTTATTTTTTTTTTTTGCACACACTAGATTTGATAACACTGATTTTACCCCCAGTGTAAGACAAACACTGCAAGCGGCTCGCACTGGGTTGAGCACCTAGCATACACGAGCATGCTCGCTCGAGTGGTTTGCATACGTAAAGCACCTAAACACCGAACTGGAACACTGATTTTTTTTTTTGTAAAGTCTGTATTCGGTAACAACACCGAACTTTACTGTTCGGGTCTGCTTGTCTCTGAAAAAAAACAGCCAAAATCTTTCTTGATCAAAGCAAGTGAAGTATCGGCTGGAAGGAGCATTCAGCAATATGAGATACCGGCAAATGGAGATGCAGCTTCTAGCAATTGTTTACTTCCCTCCAGTGCTGGGATAAGAATTAAAAAAGATTAGGTCTGCAAATTGCCTCTTCAGAGAGGATGAGGTCTTGATCTCTAGTGCCACCTAATGGAAGTAGCAATCCTAAAAGTCAATCTCGACCCCTTAACAAGCCTTGTCATAGGACTTAAGGCCCCGTCACACATAACAAGATCGCTAACGAGAGCGCTAATGAGATCGTTGCTAAGTCACAGTTTTGTGAAGCAGCAGCGATCTCGTTATGTGTGACACCTACCATCGATCAGGCCCTGCTGTGAGATCGCTAGTCGTTGCTGAATGATTGGGACCATTTTCTTCAAAGGCGATGTCCTGCTGGGCAGGAAGTATCACTGTGTTTGACGCCTACTAACGACCTCCTAACACAGTCCCAACGCCCGCCGAGATCGTTATACAGGTCACTGATCGTTACTGCGTGGTTGGTAAGGTATGACTGTGTGACATCTCACCTGCGACCTCCCAGCGACTTACCTGCGATCCTTATCAGGTCACATCATTTTCAGGATCGCTGGTAAGTCGTTAAATGTGACGGGGGCTTTAGGATAAAAGCCAAACCATAAACTCAATTTGCACATGTGATTCGGGGTGTTGCCCCTTGTGATTAGGATAACTCTTGAGAGAAAAGAGATAAAATACTAAGAGAAATGCAAAGATTATAATGTAGACTCTTACTGCTCATTCGTTTTGTAAAATAACAATATGAGCAACTTTTTTGTCCTTTGATAGTTTTTATTCTGTTTTATTCTGTTTCAAGTATTGAAAAATGCCTGGTGGGAGAAAAGACAATGTATGCCACTTTTGTAAGCTATGCCTGAGGAAAAACACTGTAAAAACAGCACTATCCAATTAAAAGGCTACAAATAATGCTTCTGAAAAGAAAATGCTTGAAAACGTCTTTAAAAATGCTAAGGAAATGATAAACTAAAAAAATGCTCCTCAGGAAGAAGGGGTTTACACGAAAAAATCTTTTCATTTTTTTGACCGCTTCAAACGTTTGGGTGTACATATGCAATTACTAGGGTTTATTTTTACTATTTTAACATCTGAGTTATTACCATTCATTAGAATTAGAACCATGCAACTGAGACCACCATCAATCCATGAAATTAGTTTACATTTGGCCATAATTGATAATAACAATTTATGGACTTAGAATATCCAAAAATTATCTTTAAAAGTAACACATAAAGGTTCCTTTGTATGTATCAGTATACATATAGTTCTCGAGTCTATCAAACTAATTACAAAGATTTCCATTTCACACATCCATGAAAAAAAATAAAAATTTGCTTGAATTGCAATAATCAGCCCAACCACGGGTCTCCTGACCAGAGGTAACTGCCTCATAGTTATAGGAGAGACAACTTAGGTCAGGAAATTTGGCAATTGGGTGCAATCAGCCCAATATTATTAATAAGTTCGATAGACTTCAGTACTTTTCTATATGTTTTTATGTGGGGAAAACCGATCTTTTCTGTCACTTGAAGCCTCCTTTAGCAATGGCTGCCATGTGATAGGTGTGGGCTACCACACTATATGGAACATGCTCTGGAACTGAGCCTTCTCTATGCATCATGAGAGTGGACTTTGTGACATATCAAACTTCTGTGAAGCATGACAGAAGAATTTGACCCCATACGTGAATAGCAAAATAAAAAAAAGCAAAAAAAAGTAATCAAAACATGGAATGTGACCCAAAATGATAGGACTACAAACAACTTGATGCACAAAACATGATTGCATATAGCTCCATCGAAAAAATAAAAAACGTATTCGTCTGAGAAACTAGAGGCATAAACAAATTTTTATTTTATTTTATTTTTTTACAAACTCCTGATTTTGCTTTAGTCATTCTACTTAAAAAAAAAAAAAAAATAAGTTTTATAAGTTTGACATCACCATATTTCTACTTACCTGAAGAATATTATCAAATATTGATTTAATTATAATGGAACACTTATTTATCATACAACCTCGAGCCTTTCCAAGCCTCAATCCACATTCACATAAAGAGTGGGCCAGTTATTAGAATGCTTTCATATAAATTACTCAGTTCCATACAAACGCAAGCTAGAAGAGTGGAAATAATCATGAACTATCACAATATTCACTAAATGTGATGACTCTGTACTTGGTGTCCATAATATCCAGCAGGGAGTAGCTTAAATCCCCAATGGTGAAGCTGCCATAGGCTCAAAGGCTTCTACACCAATACTGCCATGTTTTGGGGTATTGCCCTTTTTCAAGCATGCGTGAATTGCTGTTATTGAGGCCTAAAAGCTTAACACAATGTGATCAACCAGCATCTATCATAAAAACTGGTACAAAAAAAGTAACAAAAAAAGTGGACAAAAATTACTACTCACCATATTAAATACTGCACAATTAGGACAGGGGCAGATGGCCATAAATTCTCTCATCCGAGACAATCTGGCCAATTGTGCAAATGACACTGATCAATATCTGATCAATATCTGATCAGCATTTGATTCGAGTGTAATAATAATAATAATAATAATTTTATTCATTTATATAGCGCTATTAATTCCACAGCGCTTTACATACATTGGCAACACTGTCCCCATTGGGGCTCACAATCTAGAGTCCCTATCTGTATGTCTTTGGAGTGTGGGAGGAAACCCACACAAACACGGGAAGAACATACAAACTTCTTGCAGATAGTGTCCTTGGTGGGATTTGAACCCAGGACTCCAGCGCTGCAAGACTGCAGTGCTAACCACTGAGCCACCATGCCGCCCAGTGTCAGCATAATATGCTAAGATACTCTCAGATGAGAGAATAGGAGCACACTGTGAGAAGGTGGAGAACAAAATTTATCCATCTTCTCCATTCTGTGAGTCCATGTAATACAGACTGCACTCAGGTGTCAACCAAGCGCATTCAAATGATTTACATGTATTTATTGCCTTTGGACAGACATATGAGCAGCCCCATAGACTTACATTCAAATTACAGCATTCATTCAAGGTTTTCAGATTAATCATAAAATGTAAAGATCCAGTCAACATTGTGTGTGAAGTAGTAGTTTAACACTTATTTCTTCATAATTGCCACCCTCATATTGAGAATAGGAACATGACTTCATCATAACTTTGAAATGAACAAAGAGCTAACACTCCATCTGATCCATGTTCAGCTACGACCCCCTAGTGTGTGTATAAGTAATTAAACTGGTATATCTGCTGAAAAGCAGAAACAAAGTACAGATTTAGTGTATACACGAGACTGTGAAGCAACAATTTTAGCGCCTGGTTATATAAGGCTTCCCATCTTCAAAAGAGGCACAGTAGACAGGAGGGCACCAGGTTCTTTTACTAAATATTTGGGGTTTTGTGACAGGCATAGGCCCTACAATTACGGGAGACACATTTTCGACATTTTGACCCAAGGGAACGATATGCATGTTCATGCATGGCTGTGCAATCTGAGAAGCAGCCCCAAATTAATAGTGGCCAGATGGATGGGGTTGTATATGCCATGGTTCCCATCTACAGAAAGTTAAGATCATGATAGGAAATGTGGCATTAATATCTTCTACCTGGGACCTTCAGGAGGGCAAATATCCTGAATGTCGGGACTCCCATAACCTTTTGGACCCAGGCCACATCTCAATGACCAGCCCTCATCTGATCTGAGTTCACCAAAAGAAAGTACGTGGGAGCAATAAACACATTCTGAGTTATCATCTTTGCCAAATTTGGAAGATGCAGCCCTCTGTAGGAATGTCCCATGATAGCGCTTCCCTCCAAATAAAAAGAAGTTTGCCATCCCTGCGACCACAGTTCAAGTATTTTCCTTTTGTTTATACTTTTTATTTGCTGTAACTGTATAGAATGCATTGTTTTGTCCCTTTTGTAATATCTTTTGTATATTTTTATAAACACTGCCTACTTTTCAGATTAGATATATCAAATGTAATACCTTTGTTCCTATTGCTCTATAAACTTCCTCCCTAAAGCCTGGTGAGGCCAGTGTCTAATAGGCCTGTGTAAATGATTGGTGGTGGCAGCTGGTTTTTCTTGTAGAGCTTGTCAGTGACTGTACCGAATTATATCTATATATTCCATGCATTGGAATGGGGTGGTGTGTTTATAATATGTCTACTGTAAAAGCGGATTCGGCCTAGTAGTGAAAGCAGCTGTTGCTTAACCCATAAGTCATGAGTCAATTGCCCTGACAATTGGAGCCATCGGAGTGTTGTTCGTGACAATTGGTGGCAGCAGCAGTGGGATAGCTGTGTGATTTCCTCAGCTGTTTACCTAATCGATCCATTACATTTTCCAAGACTAATCATAAGGTATGCGATGCTTTAACTATAAAGCAAAGTAGGGCAACAGTGTTTTCCCCTCTTTTCCTCACTGCTTCCTTACTTCTTCCTCTCAAAGCTTTCTCTTTTTTATCTTTTGCCTCCATACCTTAGAATGCTTTCATTTTGTAATTATATGTCTTTTTTGCTGAATGATGTGCTGTGAGTGTCATCCTCAAAAAACCTTGAAGTTGCCTCCACAGTCGATGCCTGCTCTGAAGAATTATGTTGCCATTGCCAGGCCATTTTTCATGCATAATGAATGTCCTTAAAATTAAACCAACAAACAATGGCATTTTTTCACCATCTCATTGCACTTTTTTTGCAAGTTTTTCTGTACATTATATGCCGAAATAAATGGTATAACTCAAAACAACAATTCGTCCCACACAGAAAAAAAAAAGCCCTCATAAAACTACTTCAACGAAAAGAAAGTTATGGAATAACAGAAAATTGCTCAGTCCTTAAAGGGCTAATTAAAGTTTTTAGAGTTCTAGCATATTGCTAGTAGAAAGAGAAAATAACCCAGTTTTCTTGCTTTGCATTTATGAGGGGCAAACACCATTTAACACATTTCTTCAAATGGTGTTTTTGGTTTGTCTTCTTGTATGTGACAAGGCCCTTGAAAGAGTCAACATTGACTTTTAGGATTGTTACTTCCAATAAGTGGCACTACAGACCCTCTGCTCTTTTGCTCTGAAGAGGTAATTTGCATATTTAAATTATCAGGGGAGCATTGCATGGCCTATAAGTCTCCCTACACTAATTTGGCATTCTCGATAAGGAAACATTTTTCCCCTGGCTGTTAGAAAAATGCCAACACACCAATCTTCCCTTTGGATATACTGTAGTCATTGATATTTCAAATCAATTTTGTGGTTTGGTTAAAAACAAACTGCCAAAATTTAGTTCTATAATAACTACAGCCGTGAGTGATATATAGACATCAGCACAGTGCATTTGTGCACAAGTTTTCTATGAATGGAGTGGACAGATCAATTTCGAGCAGAATAACACAACAGTAAAAATATTATGTAATTGCCTGCCACTTATAATCAAGATCAAAGTGTTGGAATGGGTCCTAATAGAAACAATGTTAATTCTTGTTATCCCTGCTTCACTTCACACTAAATATACAACACTAAATTACAGAAATCTCTGCTTATTGCTTAATGGTATTTTTGCTGCGTGTTTGCACAGAGTGTACCAGTTTGTGTAAAGGAGCTGGGTTTCTGTAGTTGTAAATGCTATTATAAAGTTCTCCGATTGAAGTAAATCCAGCAGGCGTTTCCTTCAGAATCCGCAACTTTACTATAAAAGTATCATTGGCTTTAATACAAAGTAAGTCCAAATGCACGTATCAGTTACTTTTCTTGTATGCAAAATACGGACTAATTTTCATCCGTTTTTGGTCCTTGTGTCATCTATTTTTTCTTTACGAAACAAAAATGAAGGTTTCCCTTTCCAGCAACTACTCAGTGAAAAACGAACAGCAGATGGATGGTATTCATGCTTTTCTTGTGTGGACCCATTCAATTGACTAGATAAGTTTGCTTCATAAATCAGTTGAAACTCTGAAATGACTACATTACTTTTCGGTCAGCAAAAAAAATGGTCACGTGAGACGACCCACGGACTTGTGCCATGTGCTATCTGGCGATACAAGGGAGGTAGGAAGTCTTCTCCCAGCTTTGTAAATGTTATACTCATAATTGACAATATACAGTAACTTAGAGGATTAAACCATCAGGGACAGTGATGATACTGTCTTGGCTGTCAGTGTAGGAGCTCATCTGTCAGATAACCCAAGATCCCGCGATGATAATACTGGCACAATCTATATCTATCTATATACTTTTTTACAATGTTTGTTTAGGCACTAAAATATCTTAAAAAAAAAAAAAATGTATGTCCATGTGAGAAAACACCTTGGCAAATAAGGTAAGTGGCACATCCATTGTCGGGAAGGGGTTAACAATATTGGTGTATATGTTTACAATGAAACACAATATAAATATTTTTATATATTTTGATACTTTGGGGCAAGAAAATCATTAACAAAACTATATATTTTTTTGCCTCAGGTTGTTGGAGAAATTTTCTTTTTTTGTTTATAAAAATAAAATTTAAGTCAATGGGCAAGCTTTCAAGACTCCGTTATCTTCATAAGTTAGCCATTAAAAAGGTATAAAAAAAACTGAGGACCCTAAAATGTTATTTTTCTATCTACTGCCTAACATGGTATAAAAATAGATTTTCCTGTTTACATTTTTAGAACTATATGAGGGCTTATTTTTTTCATAATAAGCTATAACTTTTACAGGTACAATTTTGGATACGTACACTTTTTGATCACTTAGTATTAAAGTTTTTGGGGAGGCTGGATGGACAGAACAGCAATTCAGGCATTGTTTTAAACCCTTAAAACCATTTTTTTCAAAATGCCCATTAGTTCCCCAAGTGGACTTGACCATGCAATCCACCGATTGCATAAATAATACACTGCTCTACTTAGGTAGCACAGTGTATTATACTGTCTTGTCAGTGTATGACTGACAGGTAATATATCATTCCCTACCTCTGGAGAGGTCTGATTTGCTATAGTGTATGATGGGCCTCCAGTTGAAACAGCAACTCATTAACACCCCGTGATTACTGCTCAATGGGGGCACCAATTAGCTGCTGAACCCATCATGTGAGGCATTAACAGCATGAACATGCTGTGTACATGAATCAGGCTATTGCAGCTGATCACATACTGTAGGTATAGAAGCTGATGTGCTTGATCAGCATGATGTACATATACATGATAAGAGCACAAAGTGAAAAATGCTCATGACAAATTTATACATCATATAGTGTTAATGGTTTAAGAAACATTGGTCACCGCTTCTGCAATGTTCAAGAAAATAATTGTATTCCTCATAATATAATATAACCATCAATTCCCAAAAAATTTGAACAATATGTAATATGTAAAGAAAACAAGAATGTAATGATTTATAAACCTCACGTTTTTGATATTATGTATTGTAAATATTCAAAGTCTTCGCAATTTTATGTTGAGGACCATTTTTTGAAATTATTCCACAATTTTTAGATGTAGTTGTTCACAAATTAGTGAACCTCTGACCCACTTTGCTTCTGAAAGACTCTGCCTCTTTATCATGGTCTTTTTATACAAACTAGAAAGAATTGCCGTCACTTCCTAATTTCATAGTCTGAACTGGTGCATACTGAACATGACATACAATAGTCAAACATAGCAGTTGCACTCAAGTAAAGGGAAGGAGAAAAAACAAGAATGTAGATTGTGAATATTGGAATGTGAATACGCATTACTGCTAAGAAAACATGAAAAAAAATTTTAAAGAGAGGCGAGCATTAAAGGCCACTTCACACATAACGAGATCGCTAACGACATCGTTGCTACGTCAGTTTCTGTGATAAAACAATGACTTCACCAGCGATCTTGTTATGTTTGACACGTACCAACGATCCGCCCCCTGCTGTGAGATTGTTGGTCATTTCTGAATGTCCTGGGCCATTTTTTGCTCGTTGGAGTCCTCCTGGGCAGGATGGATCAGTATGTTTGACACCTACCAACGATCTCATTAATGACCTAGATGAGAACTTAAAGTGTGACATGTAGGCGTGTAGTTGCGTCACCTTTTCCGCGCCCCCCTCTGCACCGATTGGTTGACGCTGAGAACAGTAAGCAAACACTCGGGCACAAAGGAGGGATGAATCCGGGTGGAGTCGCAGGTTCTATCCTCAAAGCAAGGCTCAAAAAGGGACAAAGGATGAAGCGATACAAAGTTGCCTTCTAGGCCAGCCGCCTAATCAGAACGCAGTATTGGCCACCACTCGGAGCAGAGGGGTGTGGAAAAGGCGACGCATATGCATGCCTACGTGGCTTACAGCGTCAAACACTATGCCCCTATTCGAGGTCGGAATCATTACATAGCTGCTGTGTGACAGGGTCCCAATGACCAACGAGATCGTTATACAGGTCGCTGCATCGTTACTCACGTCGTTGGGAAAATGACTGTGTAATATCTCATCAACGATCTCACCAACAATTTAACAACGCTCCGGAAACTGTGACTTAGTAACGATCTCGTTATGTGTGACTGGACCTTTATAGTAGGACCCAGATAAGAGTTACACCTTGATGTTGGTATCTAGGCACAAGTATATTTGGCCACATTTATTTGCTAAGTAACTCATATTTTTTTTTTTTTTTTAAATGTCATGTTTTCTTAGCAGTAATGCGTATTCACATTCCAATATTCACCATCTACATTCTTGTTTTTTCTCCTTCCCTTTACTTGAGTGCAACTGATATGTTTGAATATTGTATATTATGTTCAGTATCCACCAGTTCAGACTCTGAGATTAGGAAGTGCCGGCAATTCTTTCTAGCTTGTATTATGGAGTTATGTCGTTTGTTTGTGCACTCCTCCCAGTTATTTCAGGTGTTTTTAATTTTCCTTTTGCAGGTTCTATTCTAACCCATATAATAGTTCAGTTTGGACAAGAGGGGCATAGCATTTAGAGTAGGACCCAGATAAGAGTTACACCTTAACGTTGGTCTCTGGGCACAAGTAAATTTGGCCACCTTTATTTGCGAACTAATATTTCTCAAAACATATTTCATGCTTTCTTAGCAGTAATGCGTATTCACATTCCAATATTCACAATCTACATGCTTGTTTTTTCTCCTTCCCTTTACTTGAGTGCAACTGCTATTTTTTAATATTTTGGGTCTTTTTATACAGTCATGGTATTTAGGTGAAAATTGACCCCCCCCAGCTGTTTTTCTTTAGTACCACATACTTTTTTTTTATTTGCTAACCCTGTCCCAACTTTTTTGAGATATGTTGCTATCATCAATTTCTAAATTAGATTTGTTTCAAATGAAATGGTAAAATATGTAACTTTCAACTTCTGATATCTGTTGTGTGTACTGCTGTGACTAAAATATGGCTATAAGATATGAAAATCATAGTATTTTTGTTTTCTTTACAGTTTACATAGCATGCCAACTTATTGGGAATTGGTGTTGTAATTCCTGAACATAGTTTCATTTTCCCTTTTAACCTTGAAATTTATGAATTAAATTTACTGTCAAGGGTGAATTGGGGAACATTGGGTAACCTATGCTGGCCCTAAAGCTGGGGCCTCTGCGCTCATCCTAACACCCAGAGGTACCCTTGAAGGTAGGGAGGTCCAGACCTCCAACCTAGGTTTTATCTCCTTGTCCCTGATGATAAGAGATCCCCCCCTCCACAACCCACAACGTGGGGGGAGACAAGAACAAAAGTCAACACCCCACTGACAAATATGGACAAAACAGGGGTAACAACTACAAAACCTAATACACACGGCAACTCACACTAAAGAGCCACTAAAGGTGCACAAGGGGAAATAACATAAAAGGCAGGGGAGTAAACAGTGGGTAACTTCCATACTTTAACAAGCAACACCTAGAAATGCAGCAGCAAGCACCAATGCTGCAGTCAAAAGCACAACTGAGAGAGGGTTTCACCAGAGTCCTTATACCTCCTGGACAAGCTTCTAAATGAATGAAATAACAGGCACTCTCTGGTAGAAGTTGAGGGTACTTATAGAACCTGAGCGTGGTCCCAACCGGAAACACCTGACGAGGAGTCAGGAGCTGCTGGAAGGTGAACTGACAATAACCCTCTCCTCTCCAAAGGAAAGGGAATCCATTTAATCAGCAGTCTCACAAAACAAAGTGAGACTCAAACCCAGAACATGTCACAAAACTCTGCAACTCCCCAAATATATGATTTTAGGGAAAGGATTGTGTATAACTTGAATTATTATACAAGTGCATCTCAATAAATTAGAATATCAAAAAGTTAAATTTATTTCAGTAATTCAATACAATAAGGGAAACACATTTTATAGAGTGGTTACAAAGTGATCTATTTCAAGTGTTTATTTCTGTTAATGTTGATGATTCCGGCTTACTGCCAATGAAAACCCAAAAGTCACTATCTCAGATAATTAGATTATATAAGACCAACTGGAAAACAATGATTTTAAATCAGAAATGTTGGCTTACTCAAAAGTCTGCACTCAATACTTGGTCAGGGCTCCTTTTGCATGAATTACTGCATCAAGGCAGCGTGGCATGGAGGCGATCAGCCTGTGGCATTGCTGAGTTGTTATGGAAGCCAAGGTTGCTTTGATAGCAACATTCAGCTCATCTGCATTGTTGGGTCTGGTGTCTTTTATCTTCCTCTTGATTCTCTGTGGGGTTTAGGTTAAGTGAGTTTGCTGGCCAATCAAGCACAGTGATACTGTTGTTATTAAACCAGGTATTGGTACTTTTGTCAGAGTGAACAGGTGCCAAGTCCTGCTGGAAAATTACATTTCCATCTCCAAAAAGCTTGTCGGCAAAGGGAAGCATGAAGTGCTCTAAAATCTCCTGGTAGATGGCTGCACTGACTTTGGTCTTGATAAAACACAGTGGACCTACACCAGCAGATGACATGGCTCCCCAAACCATCACTGATTGTGGAAACTTCACACTAGACATCAAGCAGCTTGGATTGTGGCCTCTCCACTCTTCCTCCAGACTCTGTTACCTTGATTTCCAAATGAAATGCAAAATTTACTTTAATCTGAAAACAATACCTTGGACCACTGAGCAACAGTCCAGTTCTTTTTCTCCTTGGCGCAGGTAAGACGCTTCTGGTGTTACCTATTGGTCACGAGTGGCTTGACACAAGGGATGTGACACTTGTAGCCCATGTACTGGATACGTCTGTGTGTGGTGGCTCTAGAAGCACTGACTCCAGCAGCAGTCCACTCCTTGTGAATCTCATCAAAATTTTTGAATGGCCTTTTCTTAACAATCCTATGAAGGTTGTGGTTATCCCGGTTGCTTCTGCACCTTTATCTACCACACTTTTTCCTTCCACTCAACTTTCCATTAATATGCTTAGATACAGCATTCTGTGAACAGCCAGCTTCTTTAGCAATGACCTTTTGTGGCCTACCCTCTTTGTGTAGTGTGTCAATGACTGCCTTCTGGACTTCTGTCAAGTCAGCAGTCTTCCCCATGATTGTGCAGCCTACTGAACCAGACTAAGGGACCATTTCTAAATGCTTTGAAAGCTTTTGCTGGTGTTTTGTGGTAATTATTCTAATTTTCTGAGATAATGACTTTTGGCTTCTAATTAGCTGTAAGCCATAATCATCAACATTAACAGAAATAAACACTTGAAATAGATCCCTAGATCCCTCTGTGTGTAATGACTAATTTTTATAGAGAGAGAGCTTATATATATATATATGAGATATATATATATATATATATATATATATATATATATACATACAGTCATATGAAAAAGAGTTTGGGCACCCCTATTAATGTTAACCATTTTTTTTATAACAGTTTGGGTTTTTGCAACAGCTATTTCAGTTTCATATATCTAATAACTGATGGACTGAGTAATATTTCTGGATTGAAATGAGGTTTATTGTACTAACAGAAATCCAAATTTAAACAAAATTTGACCGGTGCAAAAGTATGGGCTCCTCAACATAAAAGTGACATTAATATTTTGTAGATCCTCCTTTTGCAAAAATAACAGCCTCTAGTCACTTCCTGTAGCTTTTAATGAGTTCCTGTATCCTGGATGAAGGTATATTTCACCATTCCTGTTTACAAAACAATTCCAGTTCAGTTAAGTTTGATGGTCGCCGAGCATGGACAGCATGCTTCAAATCATCCCACAGATTTTCAATGATATTCAGGTCTGGGATGGCCATTCCAGAACATTGTAATTGTTCCTCTGCATGAATGCCTGAGTAGATTTGGAGCGGTGTTTTGGATCATTGTCTTGCTGAAATATCCATCCCCTGCGTAACTTCAACTTAGTCACTGATTCTTGCACATTATTGTCACACGCTGGCGTCACACAGTACGATATATCGGGCGATATGTCGTCAGGGTTACGTCGTTAGTGACGCACATCCGGCATCGTCAGAGATATCGTACCGTGTGACACCTCCGAACGACTGTGAACGAGCAAAAACTCACCTTATCGTTGCTCGTTGACACGTCGTTCATTTTCAAAATGTCGGTCCTCCTTCTGTGCTCCGGTTGTTCATTGTTCCCGAGTCAGCACACGTCGCTCCGTGTGACACCCCGGGAACGATGAACTGCAGCTTACCTGCGTCCCGCCGGCAATGCGGAAGAAAGGAGGTTGGCGGGATGTTACGTCCCGCTCATCTCCGCCCCTCCGCTTCAATTGGCTGGCTGCCATGTGATGTCGCTACGACGCCGAACGTCCCTCCCCCTTCAGGAAGTGGATGTTCGCCGCCCACAGAGACGTCGTCCGGGAGGTAAGTGCGTGTGACAGGGGGTTACCGACTTGTGCGCCACGGGCAACCAATTGCCCGTGACTCACAAACGACGGGGGGCGGTGCTCGTGCGATCGCACGATAGATCATACCGTGTGACGCCGGCATAACACTTTGCATTATACCCGCCACCATTACATCAGTGTTTTCAGCCAATGATAGGGGGAATGAATCTTAGCACAGGCCTCCTATATTAGCCCAAACTTCCTGCTGCTCGCCCTCTTGCTTCTTTGCTCTTGGACCAACATGAGAAGCATGCCCAAAACATAGCGGCGTTTCAAACCATATAGGGATAGTGTTAGTGTTGGGTGGGCTGTAATGGTGTGTGTTTTAGCTAACATGGCTGGCATATTTAGTAAAAAACAAAACAAAAACAAAACCTGACAATTTAGCATTGGTGTCTTATTTTTTGCCAGAGCTGTATGTATTGACGTTCTAGTATTATATTGTGAATTAAGCGTAGCCTTGTTAGCAAATAATCATATTATATTTTCTTATAACAAAGTGTCGTGATTATGCGTGTGTATGGAATTCACCAGATATAGCAAAGTGTAGTATAACAGAGAATAATACCCTTAGAGGAATATCTTCCTACAGTCCCTGACAGAAGTTCCGTCGCTTATCCATGTTATGTAAATAAAAGCCTAACCTGACTTTAATTTCATCCATTAGTTTCATAAATTACTGTTTTAAAGCTGAAAACCTCCCAAATTTGGGTTAGGTTATGAAAATAAAGTTGCTGCAAAGCTGAAATATTGATCATTTGATGAACACCGAAAGGTCAGATTGTGGCAAGACAAAAGTATTGTCGCCCACAGAAAGTAATGTGAAATTCAAACAAATAATTAACTTCTAATACAAAGATATGTTGCATAACATTGGTGAATGAAGTTGTGGTGCTATTAGAGCTATATTTAATATTTTCTGTGACTTCCATGAGCTTGAAGGACTGCATCCATACAGTTCAACAATAATTCTACAATTTATTGATGAAGTCATCAGGAATAGCAAAGAATGCAGTCTTACATGTCTCCCAGAGTTCATCTAGATTCTTTGGTTTTGTCTTCCAAGCTTCCTCTTTCATCCTACCCCGAACATGCTCAATGATGTTCATGTCTGGTGACTGGGCTGGCCAGTCCTTGAGCACCTTGATCTTCTTTGCCAGGAGGAACTTTGTTCTAGAGATGGATGTATGAGATGGAGCACCATCCTGCTGCAGAATTTGACCCCTTTTATGACTGGGAATGTAAGAGGTAGCTAATACTTCTTGATATTTTAGACTATTAATAATGCCTTCTACCTTGCAAATGTTTTGCACACCCCCATACTGAATGTAACCCCACACCATAATCTTTCCAACCACCAAACCTAACTGTTTTCTGGGTGTATTTCAGATCCATATGGGCTCCAGCAAGTCTCCTTAGGCTTGTCAAAAACATATCCAGTCTCTTCAAATCTTTTTTTAATTCTTTGTACTTGACGCTGAGACACATTAAAGGTGCCAGCCACTTCTGCAGTGGATCTGTTCTTCAGCCTCTTAATAATCAAGGCTTTGGTCACAGGGTGTATTTTTGGCATGTTGTCAGAGGTCCAGTTGCAGTTCAACTGAAGGTCTGGGGTGCTGGGTTTCTTTTTATACACACCCACTAATGAATCGATCATTTAGTGAGCACAGGTGAGGATGTAAACTAGGATTACGTGCATTATATGACAAGGCGACAAAACTTTTCTTACCAAAATCTGACCTTTTTGTGTTCCTTAAATGATCAATACTTCATCTTTGCAGCAACTTTATTTTCATGACTTAAACCAAATTTAGGAGGGTGTCAGCTTTCAAAAGAGTAATTAATGAAACCAATGGATGAATTTAAAGTTTATTTACATAACATGGATAAGCGACAGAACTTCTGTCAGGGACTTTATGTAGGAAAAATATCTTTAGGAGGAATAAGAATAAATAATTTTATCCTCCTTTTACAAATCCATCAAACAGAAGTCAACACCACCATTAACATGAACATGTGGTAGAATATCAAATCTAAAGCTGACAAATCCATTACAGGTTCAAAATCAGACTGAAGAAAGAAAAAAAAAAAAAAGAACTAAGTTCATTAGAGATAATGAGGATTAGTTGACGGGTCAAGTCTACAGAAGCCATGATACGTGTTCCTACAAGTCCGGCAGACAATCCTGGGCAAATTATTCCTCAGCCCTGCAAGCAAAGAGAATTACCTATACTCTAGCCGTTTTTTTAGGGCAGCCTCTAAGAAAAAGACATTAAAGAGTGGCAGATATTACCATGGCCTCAAGGATGCAGACTCAATCACAGGTAGGCCTACTTCCCTTTGGTAGAGTATCTCTTCAGGCTACGCCCCTGACAAAGAGTGAAACGTGCGTTAGGTCGACAGGGACATCTCATACTAGCAGCAGTGTAAGTGCTATATCCTAATTTCATCTTTAGATGTTAGGTGCTTTACTTTATAGGGTATTGTATAGCCATCTTTATTGTGAACTATACACTTCACTATACTCCATTGCAGCACACTTTGCACAAAGTGTTTGTTATATTATAGCAGCAGCTTGTTTTTATATTGATGTATTTATGCAATTGTTTGATCTTTTATATAATAAATTGATTTACCCCATTTTCCTCTGCTTTTGTTTTCATGCCCTCTGATTTCAGATACTTCTCTGAAAATATATGTAACATATGCTTCCACGTTTGTACTTTTCCTTTGGTGTAAACAATTATTTATTGGAAATGGTTTGTGAAGCTATCAAGATGCTAAAACCAGAAGAGAAATTTTAGAGAATTAAGTCACTTTAAATTTCCAATTGTGAAATAATATAAATGGCTAAAATATTTACTAAATAAATCCATGTTTCATTAGTTGTGTACAATGTTTCAAATCAAGCACAAACTCCGCAAGTATTTTTCTGTTCATAAGCAAAAACTTACAGTGGGGAATATAAGTATTTGATACACAGCCGATTGTGCAAGTTTTCCGACCTACAAAGAATAGAGAGGTCTGTAATTTTTATCATACGTACACTTTAACTGTGACAGAATTAAAAAAAATCCAGAAAATCAAATTGTATGATTTTTACATTTTATTGCATGATATAAGTATTCAATAGAACAGAAAAACAGAACTTAATATTTGGTACAAAAACCTTTGTTTGCAATTACAGAGGTCAGACATTTCCTGCAGTTTTTGACCAAGTTTGCACACCCTTCAGCAGGGATTTTGCCCCACTCCTTCATATAGATCTTCTCCAGATCTTTCAGTTTTTGGGTCCGTCATTGGGCAACATTAAGTGTCAGCTCCCGCAAAAAAATTTCTATTGGGTTCAGATTTGAAGACTGGCTACTTCAGGACCGTGAAATGCTTCTTATAGAGCTTCTCTTTCGGGTCATTCTAATGCTGGAATGCTCAGCAATGACCCATCTTCAATGTTCTTACTGAGGGAAGGAGGCTGTTAGACAAAATCACGAGATGCATAACCCCATCTGTCTTACCTTCAATACAGTGCAGTCGTCCTGTCTCCTTTGCGAAAAGTACCCCACAGTATTAGGTTTCCACCCCCATGCTTCATGATTGCGATGGTGTTTCTTGGGGTTGTACTCATCCTTCCCCCAAAACACGATGAGTGGAATTGATACCAAAAAGTTAGATTTTGGTCTCATCTGACCACATGACACATTCTCCCAGGTCTCCTCTGGATCATCCAGATGGTCATTGGCGAACGTCAAATGGGCATGGACATTTGCTCTGCAAAAGGTATAATCCATGTTACTAAAGCTAATCTTTGAGACTGTGATCTCAGCTCTCTTCAGGTCATTGATCGGTCCTCCCGTGTAGTTCTGGAATAATTCCTGACCTTTCTCAGAATCATTTTTACCCCCATGAGGCGACATCTTGCAATAAGCCCCAGACGAAGATTGACAGTCATCTTGTGTTTCTTCCATTTTGTAATACTTGTGCCAACAGCTGTTGCCTTCTCACCAAGCTGCTTACCGATTGTCCTGTAGCCTATCCTAGCCTTGAGCAAGTCTACAATTTTGTCCCCGGTGTCCTTAGACAGCTGTTTGGTCTTGGTCATGGTGGAGAGGTTGGAGTGCGATTGAGTGTCTGAAGACAGGTAAATTCAAACAGGGGCAATTAATAGAGGTAATAAGTGCAGTGTAGAAGGGCTTCTTATTGAAAAAAGAACAGGTCTATGAAAGCCAAAATTCTTGCTGGTTGGTAGGTGATCAAATACTTATTTCATGCAATAAAATGCATATTAATTATTTAAAAATCATACCATGTGATTTTTTTAGGACTTTTTTCCGGATTCTGTCACAGTTAAAGTGTACTTACAATAAAAATTACAGAACTCTCCATTGTTTGTAGGTGGGATAAATTGCCAACTAGTCAGAATCAAATTCTAGTTTTCACCACTGTACATGACAATACTCCATTGTTCTATAACCTAAATATGGAGAACAATGTATAAAAAGAATTCTAATGCATAAAAAAGTAACAGTAATCTGCAAAAGTAATTTGGATTTATTCACTCAATATTACAGCAATATTTTATTTCCTTAATATCATTATTTCAAACCTTCGAGGTCTGATCTGTTTCATGTTGTAGAGCAGGAGAATTCTTGATTAGTGAGTAACAGCTATGGTGTCTCTACAGGTATGCTAATGGAGTGAACAAGGTTAGTTGCCAATAGGACTGTCCACTGGTTCTCAGAACAAAGAATTATCTTGGACTGAAGAGGAATCTGTCGGGAGGATTAACCTTCCTAAGCCATCTATATGGGTATATAAGTCATAGAAAGTTGAATAAAATATATTGATATCTGCCATCCTTATTCCAGAGAAATAAAAATTTTTTAATATGCAAATGAGCTGATAAAAACTATGGGACAGACATAGATCTTCCTAAGAATCTGCCTACAGAGCTTGTTTTTGTGGAGGAGAGCCATTAGATCAAATACTTAATTAACCTCATGACATAGAGGATTGTGGGAAGTGTGTTTAATGAAATCAATTCTCTATACATAAGCCAGTCAGTCTTCAGAGGAACCCAAGATGGCCCCCGATGACATCATAGACCCGCCCATCAGAGGATCACCAAGATGGCCCCAGATGACATAGACCCGCCTACGATGACGCCCACCAATCAGCTCATGGACTAACAGATTGTTCAACCCACTCACCAATGAACACATACAGACATGCCCCTTTCCAAGGTTACATCAATGCTTCATGGCATGCTTCAGTTGAAATAAAGCAGAGTCTGGGCCAACATTGGTCGAGGAAAGATGAATATCCGACTGTGTGTCTGATCTCATTTTTCAAGCATGCACTCAATCCACACCAATTAGAATCAGGCAGTAGGCAACTTGTGGAACTTTGTAAGAGTTCACCTTAACAGTTTTAAATGAAAAGGTTGTGTTATCACTGTGAGACATGTACTGAATGACCATATGCTTACCTGATATACATGGATAATTCTTTCGGTCTAATATAGCGCAAAAAGGATATTTGCTGATATTAATTATTTGAACTTTATTGAATAGGCACTCCTATTATTACAACGCGTTTCAGCAGAGTTGCTTTCATCAGGTAAAATAGGAGTTTACCTGATGAAAGCAACTCTGCTGAAACACGTTGTAATAATAGGAGTGCCTATTCAATAAAGTTCAAATAATTAATATCAGCAAATATCCTTTTTGCGCTATATTAGACCGAAAGAATTATCCATTTACCCCCTCCCTGTTGGGAATCGGTATAGCAGCAAAGGACCTGCTGACATATCAAAAAATCCAGCTGGTTAGCTGGAGGAGAGAGGAACAAGAACCTGATTTCCATGGTGCCGGTGGAAATCAGTAGCCGACAACGATACCCACAATCTGGATATTGGAAGCCTGGACATAGGGTCTGTTCGGAGGAATTCCAGACTGATTAGCCTTCACTGAAGTTGTGCGGGGGCGCACAACCAACAAAGGTGAGCAATTCTAATTTTTTAAACGCTAAAAGGATTCCACGGGTGCTTCTCATAGTGCGCTTGTTTTATTATCTATTTAAGTACCTGATATACATGTCACACCTGGGTTATACTCCCATTCATTTAAAATAAGCTCTAGAGGCAGATTCTCAGGGAGATGTGTCCCCGCCCATAGATCTTAAAAGCTCATTTACTTATTAAGAAAAACAGATTTCTCAGTAATCAGTAATTGGATTGTAACTATTAAAGTATAATTTCTCAGCTGCATATGACTTACATGCCCATATAGATGGTTTAGAAGGCTTGACCGTACGGACAGATTCCCTTTAAATGAATTATATTGTTATAATCCTTTCCCAATTCCCAACAGACCTATATATCAGTCTGCTTAACAACAAGATTTTAGAATATCAGCTAGCATTTATATGGTGAGAGGTTTCCTTCAAGGCCATTGTCTAAACAAAGTTCAGACTTGGAAGATTTATTTGGGATTTTTGGGTACATTACAATGTATCTGAATAGGTTATGTTGTGTTTTACTTTTTGTTTTCATTTCAGAATGGATCATGGAATTCCTTTCATTTCTTCTTAATAATGCATGTTAAGATAGAGCTTTTAATGCAGGGAAGATGTCAGATCCTTCTTACGATACTCTGTTGCATCACACATGAGAAGAGATTGTCGTCATGATACACAGGCTCCCACAGACTTTATACTGCTGAAGAATTTCTCTCTAATCACAGTAAGCGTGAAGGGCTACCGTTCAGCAGCCACGCAGTGCTGGGAACCTGCGGATCATGAAATCAGATTCTTCTTTCCCAAGCATGATACAAAGGATTAAATACCATAATCATATATACACACTGTTCACATTAGCATGCTTGTCACTACTGTGCATGAATCAGCTGAGCTGCCCCCTTAACCATAAGATCATGATCATATATTCATCACAAAACCACAACTAATCTGATTTCACTCTAACCCCAATGAATCACAACAACTTCTAAGAGGATCCAACAGTTTTCTCTGGAGGTTCCAGTGATCATGAAAGAGCAATACAACATTAAGCAATAAAGATAGTGAGACCCCTGACAAATGTGTTGTGCTCTGTTATCATATTGGAAGCTGCACATTAAATTACCCATAAATTAATATCTGCTACACATTCTTTCAATACTAACCTAAACATTCATCTATAGTTTGTGACGTAGGTAACCAGGAAGAGATTCAGAATTGTGAAAACATGTTGCATCTCAATTAGGTATTGAGAAGAAATCTGAATTACAATTCTGGTAGCACTTTGTGGCTCAAGTCTCTCATATTGAAGTTCTGAACTCATACAAGCCTTGTAGTAAACCAAAACAGGTCTTTTTAACTGTTACTTAAACTCCCTTTTACTTAAAGTACACAGGGAAACTTCCATTTAAAAGTCCAACTGGTTTATTGAAACATACAAAAACCGCATTCCTGGTACATAACACATATGGTTTCCAAGATGGTTGGATTGGTTGTACCCTCGCTCAGGTTCAGATACCACGTCTCTGCTGAAGTATCTGAATGGAGGTATCTCAACCTGCATTCAGTAACCCCGGTCAGGTGAAGCGAACTCTCTCTTCCCTTGGAGGATTTGTTCCGAATGCGTCATAACCCCTACAGTCTACAGTCTCGTTCAGGACAAGCAAATACGCTCTCCCTCTGAGAATTCTTTCCAGAAGCTTCACATAGCCTACCCACACTGACCATGTTGCAAACCAACAGTCTCCATCATAACAGATGAGATAGGTGGAAGTATGAATGTGGCTAGCCAACCCGTAAAACCTGGCCCCGTCTCTCCAGCTATCCGTAAAAATACTTTAGTGTTGGAAGCCAAAATTTCCTTTCTAAAAAAATGAATTAAAATAACAACGTTAACCATATAACAAACATCTATAAAAATAAATGAGAAAAAAATATTTCATTGCTTGGGATAATAAAATAAACCCAAAGTGCTGTAATTTCTTAAGTCCAGGTTAATGAAGAACTGTTAAATAGCTGCTTGACAATTTTCCAAACCAGTCGACAAAAGAAGCTTTTAAAAGCTCATCTTCAAGGACATTTCCAAAACAAAAAGATAATATTTGCTCAATAGTCCTAAGACTATATTGTGTTTAATTACATGTACCTTGCGGCTCTTACACCTTTAAGCTATTAAACTATTTAAACTAATCACCTTTAAGCTATTAAGTATAATTAACTTAATAAAAACATATTAACTGTCTTACTCTCAGTTCTTCAAATTTAAAGGACTATCCTTTCCAAAAAGTCGTGGTTTGTGATTTGGAATAAAGCAAAATGGAAAAGGGCATTGATGAGAAGTTCCAATAAAATATTGAGAGAGTTAACCACAATTTTTAACAGACTGATCAGTACATGGTGTACTATTGCTGCCATCACTCAGCAGAAGTAAAAGAGGAGAGGTGGCGCAACAACACCCCCTGCTATTCCAAATGCATAATACCTAGAAAAAGAAAAGGAAAAAAACAGCACTTTGTAGTGTAAGGGGTACTTTGCACGCTGCGACATTGCTAGCGATCCAGTTAGCGATGTGAAATGCTAGATCGCAAGTGCGATCTTTCGAGATCGCACATGCGTAAAATGAGCTATGTGCGATCTCGAAAGATTGCACTTGCGATCTAGCATTTCACATCGCTAACGAGATCGCTAGCGATGTCGCAGTGTGCAAAGTACCCCTAACTCATAGAGACAGTGTTTCCCCAGCCTCAGACCTGCCTAACTTTCAGAGTTGTGTTGAGAACACACAACCTGCTGGCTTTCTTTTAAACATATGCTCATTGTAAAGGTTGTTTTCTGGTTCCCAAGGGACATTGTGACAGGTGCAGAAGATACCATAGGAAAGGAAACTTTCTGTGCCGCCACTGCTTAGAGTATACTGAGATGATATGTGTTCAAGGATTCCTTTTCAGATTTCACAGTCAACATGTTTGAATGCTGATTTGGCTTCTTCATCAGCGCACGTTACAATTAATAAATACAATTTATCAAAATTCCTGAGTTATGGCTTTGAAACACGTTGACACTAGAGATGAGCAGACCTGAGGAAGTTCAGTTCAGCTGCACTTTGGATAAAGTTCTGTCCTGGAACCGAACTTGACCTGAAACCCATTGGAATTCACGGATTGGGTAGTTTGGCTTTCAGTCCACATACAGCCAGTCATAAACAGAACATTTCCGGGGGACAGAGGGAGTTTTTTCTTTTTTATGTACACTACATTCGATAATGCTCGTTACTCCCAGTAAGAACCACTCAGAGACTGCAAGCTGCTCGCACTGGACTGAGGACCAAGCACAGCGATGCTCGGTCGAGTGGTTGCATACGCAATGCATCTGAGCTCCAAAACTCGAACACGGAGGGGTTTTTTTTTGTACAGTATGTGTTCGGTACGGACAATGAACTTTAAAAGTTTGCGTCCGCTAAGCTCTAGGTAATACCAAAATACATTTCAGAAATTCTTTAAAATAAAGACATATTATATATATATACACACATACATACATACATACATATATATACACACACTGCAAAGTTCAGAATAATCATGGAAACAATCAATACTAGAATGAGGAAAAAAAGAAAAAAAAAAAGGGGGAAAATCCAGCTCCGCGCAATAAATCTTCCGAGATTATCCTGAGCATGGAGGATTGTCTAAGCCAGGTCATAATGAAACGGCAGAAAAAAAATCAGGCTCCACGGAATAAAATTAATCCTTTCATTGATTTTTTTCAGATAACATCTATAGCCCAAATGTGCATAAAAAGATGGCAATTCAGATCAAGTGCATGTTGAGGAGCGGTAACTATAGCTAATACAACAATCAATGCGTTTCTGGTGCTATACACCGTTAATCAGGACCAAATGGCCATTTTGGCTGGAATAGATTGTGAATGCCATGTCACATATGAAGATCACCTGACATGCTAAAACAGCAGAAACCCCCAACAAGTGACCACATTCTGGAAACTACACTTCTTGTGGAATTCATTTAGGGAAGTATTTTTAATACTCCGGTCACTCACAGAATTGTGTAAAACTGGCCTGAGTAAATGTAAAGTTATCATGTTTTTCAATAAAATGCTTCGGCTTCAAGTTTTTAATTTTCAAGAGGGTAATAGGAGGAATTGTATGGTATAATTTGTTGTGCAATTTCTTCTGAGTGCGTCAATACCCTATATGTGGTTGAAAATTATTTTTGAGGCACAGTATAAAGTGAAGGCGTGCCATATTGGAGTTTAGATTTTGATCAAATTGTTTGTTAGGGTGCCATGTCACATTGACAGAGCCACTGAGGTGCCAGAACAGCAGAGCCAAGTCATGCCATTTTACAAACTACACTCCTCAGTGAATTATTCTAGTGGTGCAGTGAGCATGTTGACACCACGTGCCTCAAAGAATTTTATACCATTCAGCAGTGAAGAAAAACAATTACATTTCTTTCACTAAAATGGTGTTTAGAGCCAAGTTGTTAATTTTTAAAACGGCTAATTGTGAAAATATTACCAGTTTGTTGAGCAATTTCTCCTGAGGACGCTAATAACCCATATGTGGTCAGAAACTACTTTTCAGGCACAGTGCTAAACTCAGAAGGAAAGGACCATCATATCAAAGCACAGATTTTGATGTTATGGTTTGCACATGCCATGTCACATTGGCAGAGCCCCTGAAGTTACAGAACAAAACCACCATAAAATGACCCCATTTTACAAACTACACCGCTCAATAAACTCATCCAGGCATGCCACAGATGTGTGAAAGAATTTTATATCATTGGGTAAAGAAAAAAAAATCCATTTTTGCCACAAAAAGTTTTAGCCCCAGATTTTACAAAAATGCATGGGGAAATGGGAAAAAGTGGCACCAAAATGTGTCACAATTACTGCTGAATGTGGCAATATGTACATATGGCTGTACAATACTGCTTAACCACACTGTGAGACTCGGGAGTGAAGGGTTCTAATTTGACTCTTGGAGCACAGATTTTCCCGGAATAGTTTTCATACTTCATATACAGAGCCCCCAAGTGGCGGAAAAGCAGTACCACCCTCTAGTGACCCCATTTTTGAAATTACACACCTCTGGGAATTTATCTACAAGCGTACTGACTATTTCGATTACATGGGTGTTCTCCAGAAAGAAGGGAATTTTGTTTACTTACCGTAAATTCCTTTTCTTCTAGCTCCAATTGGGAGACCCAGACAATTGGGTGTATAGCTTCTGCCTCCGGAGGCCACACAAAGTATTACACTCAAAAATGTAACCCCTCCCCTCTGCCTATACACCCTCCCGTGCCTCACGGGCTCCTCAGTTTTGGTGCAAGAGCAGGAAGGAGGAAACTTATAAATTGGTCTAAGGTAAATTCAATCCGAAGGATGTTCGGAGAACTGAAACCAAAGAAACAATTGAACAACAAGCCCGAAGGGAACAGGGGCGGGTGCTGGGTCTCCCAATTGGAGCTAGAAGAAAAGGAATTTACGGTAAGTAAACAAAATTCCCTTCTTCTTTGTCGCTCCATTGGGAGACCCAGACAATTGGGACGTCCAAAAGCAGTCCCTGGTTGGGTAAAAGAATACCTCGATAATAGAGCCGACACGGCTCCCTCTTACAGGTGGGCAACCGCCGCCTGAAGGACTCGCCTACCTAGACTGGCATCTGCCGAAGCATAGGTATGCACCTGATAATGTTTCGTGAAAGTGTGCAGGCTAGACCAGGTAGCTGCCTGACACAGCTGCTGAGCCGTCGCCCGGTGCCTCAATGCCCAGGACGCACCCACGGCTCTGGTAGAATGGGCTTTCAGCCCCGAAGGAAGCGGAAGCCCCGAAGAACGGTAAGCTTCAAGAATCGGTTCCTTGATCCACCGAGCCAAGGTTGACTTGGAAGCCTGCGAACCCTTACGCTGACCGGCGACAAGTACAAAGAGTGCATCTGAACGGCGCAGGGGCGCTGTGCGAGACACGTAGAGCCGGAGTGCTCTCACTAGATCTAATGAGTGCAAATCCTTTTCACATCGGTGAATTGGATTAGGGCAAAAAGAAGGTAAGGGGATATCCTGATTGGATGAAAAGGAGATACCACCTTAGGGAGAAATTCCGGAACAGGACGCAGAACCACCTTATCCTGGTGAAAAACCAGGAAGGGGGCTTTGCATGACAGCGCTGCAAGATCCGACACTCTTCGGAGTGATGTAACTGCCACTAGAAATGCCACCTTCTGCGAAAGACGTGATAAGGAGACATCTCGCAGCGGCTCGAAAGGTGGTTTCTGAAGAGCCGTTAGCACCCTGTAAAGGTCCCAGGGCTCTAGTGGGCGCTTGTAAGGTGGGACTATGTGGCATACTCCTTGCAGGAACGTGCGGACCTGCGGGAGCCTGGCCAGGCGCCTTTGAAAAAATACTGAGAGCGCCGATACTTGTCCCTTGAGAGAGCTTAGTGACAAACCTTTGTCCATTCCAGATTGAAGGAAGGAAAGAAAAATGGGTAAGGCAAAAGGCCAGGGAGTAAACCCATTCACAAAGCACCAGGACAAGAATATCCGCCAAGTCCTGTAATAGATCTTGGCGGACGTCGGTTTCCTGGCTTGTCTCATAGTGGCAATGACATCCTGAGATAACCCTGACGATGCTAGGAGCCAGGACTCAATGGCCACACAGTCAGGTTGAGGGCCGCAGAATTCAGATGGAAAAACGGCCCTTGTGACAGCAAGTCTGTGCGGTCTGGAAGGGCCCACGGTTGACCCACCGTGAGATGCCACAGATCCGGGTACCACGACCGCCTTGGCCAGTCTGGAGCGACGAGAATGGCGCGGCGGCAGTTGGACCCGATCTTGCGTAATACTCTGGGTAGCATCGCCAGAGGAGGAAACACATAAGGCAGTTGAAACTGCGACCAATCCTGTACTTATGCATCCGCCGCCAGAGCTCTGTGAACTGCGGAGATGGTGGATGCTGTGGCTTCCACCCACTGCAGAATTCGCCGTACTTCCTGGAAGGCTTGACGACTGCGAGTGCCGCCCTGGTGATTGATGTAGGCGACTGCAGTGGCGTTGTCCGACTGGATACGGATCTGCCTGCCCTCCAGCCACTGATGGAACGCCAATAGGGCTAGATACACTGCCCTTATCTCCAGAACATTGATCTGAAGGGAAGACTCCCTCGGAGTCCAGGTCCCCTGAGCCCTGTGGTGGAGAAACACTGCTCCCCACCCTGACAGGCTCGCGTCCGTGGTGACCACAGCCCAGGTTGGGGGCAGGAAGGATTTTCCCTGCGATAGAGAAGTGGGAAGAAGCCACCACTGAAGAGACGTCTTGGTTGCCAGGGAAAGAGAGACATTCTTGTCGAGGGAAGTCGATCTCTTGTCCCACTTGTGGAGAATGTCCCATTGGAGTGGGCGTAGATGAAATTGCGCGAAGGGCACTGCCTCCATCGCTGCCACCATCTTCCCTAGGAAGTGCATGAGGCGGCTCATGTAGGACCACCACAATGGATGCCATGACTTTGGTGAAAACCCGTGGGGCTGTCGCCAAGCCGAAGGGAATGCCACGAACTGAAGGTGTTCGTCCCCTATGGCGAAACGCAAGAAGCGTTGATGTTCGGGTGCGATCGGCACATGGAGATAAGCATCTTTGATGTCGATCGATGCGAGAAAGTCTCCCTGTGACATCGAAGCGATGACCGAGCGGAGAGATTCCATCCTGAACCGTCTGGTGCTCACATGTCTGTTGAGCAGTTTGAGGTCCAGAACAGGACGGAATGAACCGTCCTTCATTGGCACCACGAACAAGTTGGAGTAAAAGCCGCGCCCCTGTTCCTGAGGGGGGACGGGAATCACAACTCCTTCTGTCTTCAGAGCGGCCACTGCCTGAAGAAGTGCGTCGGCCCGAGCAGGGGGGGGGAGGTTGTGAAGAAACGAGTTGGAGGACGAGAGATGAACTCTATCCTGTAACCGTGAGACAGAATGTCTCTCACCCATCGGTCTTGAACATGTGGCCACCAGGCGTCGCAAAAGCCGGAGAGCCTGCCACCGACCGAGGATGCGGTTCGGGGATGCCAAGAGTCATGAGGCCGCCTTGGAGGCAGTGCCTCCGGCAGCCTTTTGGGGGCGTGACTTAGACCGCCACGCGTAGGAGTTCCTCTGACCTTTCTCCGGCCTATTGGACGAAGAGGATTGGGACTTGGCGGAGGGGCGAAAGGACCGAAGCCTCGATTGTATCTTACGTTGCTGAGGTCGCTTCGGTCTGGACTGGGGTAAGGAGGAGTCTTTTCCCTCTCATCCAATCGTTCTCCAAACAATCGGTCGCCAGAAAACGGCAAACCGGTTAGGAATCTCTTGGAAGCCGAGTCTGCCTTCCATTCGCGCAGCCACATGGCTCTGCGGACTGCCACAGAATTAGCGGATGCGACCGCTGTACGGCTAGCAGAGTCTAGGACTGCCTTCATGGCGTATGAAGAAAACGCCGACGCCTGAGAAGTCAAAGACGCAACCTGCGGAGCAGAAGTACGTGTGACCGCATTAATCTCGGTTAGACAAGCCGAGATAGCTTGGAGTGCCCACACGGCTGCAAAAGCCGGGGCAAAGGACGCGCCCGTGGCTTCATAGATGGATTTCACCAGGAGCTCTATCTGCCTGTCAGTGGCATCTTTTAGCGATGAGCCATCTGCAACCGATACCAGAGATCTAGCCGCCAATCTAGAGACTGGAGGATCCACCTTGGGACACTGAGCCCAACCCTTAACTACGTCAGAGGGGAAGGGGTAACGTGTGTCAGCAAGGCGCTTAGTAAAGCGCTTGTCCGGAACCGCTCTGGGGTTCTGGACAGCATCCTTGAAGTTAGAGTGGTCGAAAGACGCACTCCATGTACGTTTGGGGAACCGAAACTGGTGTTTCTCCTGCTGAGAAGCCGACTCCTCTATAGGTGGAGGCGGGGGAGATAGATCTAACACCTGGTTGATGGACGAGATAAGATCATTTACTAAGGCGTCCCCTTCAGGTGTATCAAGGTTGAGGGCAACGTCATGGTCAGAGCCCTGAGCTGCGACCTCCGCCTTGTCCTCCAGCGAGTCCTCCAGCCGGGAACCTGAGCAGCGTGATGAAGCTGATGATTCCAAGCGGGCCCGCTTAGCTGGTCTGGGGCTGTGCTGTGAACCGTGGAGGAGTCCTCCACGTGAAACCTAGAGCCCACTCCGGGAGCGCGCTGGACCGAGAGGGACCTGGAGGCGCGATCCAACAGTGTCCTGGATCTGTGTAAGGACCGGTCTGGACTGCAAGGCTTCTAGCAGCTTGGCAGACCATTTGTCCATAGACTTAGCCATGGATTGTGAAAGTGACTCAAAGAGCTTCTCAGCAAACACTGCAAACTCTGTCCCTGCCGCCTGGACAGTGGTAGCATGGGGGTCTACCTGAGCCGAGGGGCCCACAAGTGGTCCCGGCTCCGGCTGAGTCAGTGTAACAGGGGTCGAGCATTGCTCACAGTGAGGGTAGGTGGAACCCGCAGGCAACATAGCCCCACAAGAGGTACAGGTCGCAAGGAAACCCTGTGCCTTAGCGCTCTTGCTCCTTGTGGACGACATGCTGTTGTGTCCCAGGAGAGTGATCACAGAGGGTATAAGGGAAGAGTATACAGCCCGGCCGAACAGAGATCTATATATATATATAAAGATATATGATACGTATCTATTCAGGCAACCCAGGGGGACCAGCACCGGATGACCGGTGTGGCTTACCGACCGCTAAAAAGCGGCGTGTCTTCCAGATTCCCTGCTCCAGGTCTCCCAGCGGTGAAGAGCTCTTTCCTGATGATTCTCCAGCGCAGAATGTCTGAAAAAAATGGCTGCTGGAGCTCTAAGAGGGGGAGTGGAGCGGTGGGCGGCACCAGGAAAAAGTGCGGGAATCTGGGGTCCCTATTGTGATCAAAGAGGGGGGAGGAAGCATACAGGATGCTCCGGCCCTCACTGCCGACGTCAGGACGGCTGTCCCGGCCCTACCCTGACAGACAGGTCCGGGGGCGGGAGTCTTGCCAGTAGGCCGCAACTGAAGCCGGGGACTAAATTTATGACCGCGGCCGACAAGCAGGCGCGGTCGGCACGGAAGTCCCCCGGCTTTCACGGATCAGCAGCCGCTGTGTGTCCCAGGCAGCGTCCGGTCGGCTGTCCCGCCCCTACCCTGACAGACAGGTCCGGGGGCGAGATTTTGCAAGTAGGCCGCAACTGAAGCCGGGGACTAAATTTATGACCGCGGCCGACAAACAGGCGCGGTCGGCGCGGAAGTCCCCCGGCTTTCACGGCCTAGCAGCCCTTGCAGCGTCCGGGTGCCAGGCGCTCCATGAACCGTCCCCATGGGGACACAGAGTACCTGACAGATGCAGGGCCCGGTCCCTGATAAAGAAAATACTCCGGTCCGGCAGATTCCACACTGGGGCTGCGGAGGGAGCACGGTCCCAGTACATGGATGACCGCTCAGGATCCCACTTCTCCCAGAGCCCCCAAGGGATGGTGAAGGAAATACGACATGTGGCTCCAGCCTCTGTACCCGCAATGGGTACCTCAACCTTAACAGCACCGCCGACGTAGTGGGGTGAGAAGGGAGCATGCCGGGGGCCCCGTGGGAGCCCTCTTTTCTTCCAACCGATAACATCAGCAGCTGCTGCTGACTAAAATGGGAATGCATGAGTGGATGTGTGCCTCCTTCCACACAAAGCATAAAACTGAGGAGCCCGTGAGGCACGGGAGGGTGTATAGGCAGAGGGGAGGGGTTACACTTTTGAGTGTAATACTTTGTGTGGCCTCCGGAGGCAGAAGCTATACACCCAATTGTCTGGGTCTCCCAATGGAGCGACAAAGAAATAGCAGCAATGGATGTGGAAGATGGAAATGGAAGAAGCAAATTAAGTGGTCTCTCCTCACTACAGTAATGGCAAATTTGTGGGGAATGTAGAGTAGGCACATTGCGATGCTCAGAAGAAGGGATTTGGGAGTGCAGATTTTGCTGGATTTCTTTTTTTTTTTATGGGGGGGGGGGGGCGGCATAGCGCCTTACCAGCTTTTTTTGTGTGTAGATTGATTGAAGCTTTTATTGGGGACAGTTACCATTTTGGTTCACATCTGTCCTGTGCTCTACTCCGAGCACTTAATATAGCGGTATTCATTTAAAATCACCGAATGAGTGAGATCCATTCACTATAATGATGGCTTTATTCTTCAGTTTGGTGCAATTTCAGCTATACCAGATTTGTATCTTTTTTTTTTTCTATTTGGCAATTATAATACACTCACACACAATCCAATCAGGTCCTGATGATGTCACCGATCAGAGTCCTGCACCGGAATTCTGGCATTTGCGGGGCTCTGGGGGTTCTGATCTCAGGAAGCACAAAGCCCTATGTTTATCTACAGTATCTACGTCAGGAAGACGCTAATAAAAATATATAAATTTTAATACATTTTTCTTTTAAAGTTTTTTGTCAGACTGCTTTAAAAACTGTAGATTAACATACTTAGACAAATTTCTAACTCACAGAGACATGACTTTTCATGTCAATATTTTACCCGACAGTAAAAATAAAAAACACCATCATGAGACTACCACATCTAGCTTTCATTTACAGGTATAGTAGGTCTGAAGAATACATTTCTGCTCAAAAAGTATAGTTGAAAAAATGGAAATAATTTTCAAAACATCAATTTACTCACTATTGAGTATGAGCGTCACACACAGAAATATCTGCACTTACACACCTTAGCATATCAATGAGGTTATTAATGGTTGTCTGAGAAAGGTTCTGCCACACAAATCATCAAGATCTGCTGCTGGCAGATTGCTTTTGCAACTGCCTATTAATGATGTCTCAGATGTGCTTTGATGGGAGAAAAATCCAGAGACCCTGCAGACCATGGTAGCTGCTAACTGTAGCAGGAGCAACATGCGGTCTGGTGTAGTCATGTAGGAAATCAGCTCCTGGGACACTTTCACGTTCCTTCATGAAGGCCTATTCATGATCATGTCCATGAGGTCTCCAGCTATCAGTGTCCAGGACAAAAGCGAGACTCATCACTGAAAGGGGCAGACCTCTAATCCAGAATCCATTGCAATTTTGCTCTACACCATTATAACCTATGGGAGTCATGGTGTGAGGTCAGTGAAACACCTTTAACAGGACATCTGGCTCATAGCCTATTGTCATCCAAATACCTTCCAGTAATTTGTGTAGACACTGGTTGGTGCTTTGGGTGTAGACGTTTGACTTCATTTTCAGTACAGCGATCACGTACAATTCTTCGACTCTGACGAGACTACACGAGCCAAGCCATGAAGAGGACTTCACGAGGGATCAAATTTGTCCTACCCCCAAAATTATGGTGAGGGTTGCCATAACGTATGGTAGCCAGAATTTTCTAATCTTCATTTGAGGTACACTAACATTTCAATGTTACATTGATTTGGTGTAGAGGAGCCATTTTTCAATACACACAAGTGGCATTTTGTTCATGCTAATGTGAGCAGCCAGCATGTTATAAACATACTACTATGGCCCACAATGTAGAAAAACAAAAAGCCAGCACTAAATGTGCACTTCAGCACTAAAAATTCCAAACTGTACTTATAAAATTTTTGAGATTTTTGGCAAAAAATTGCAATTTCTTGAGCTGCCTCGCCACGTCACGGCAAATCTCATTTGAGGCAGTCCTACACTAAAATATTTTTATAAAATGTGCCATACACCTGGTCTATTTCAATCCCGTACCAATGACTGAGTCATGGTCGGTGGCTGACCCCCACCTTGCTATGCACCCCAATTTGGGATGTATTCCATCTGTCTAGATTTTGGCGGTTGGTGACTGTTCACATTGTCATCAGGCCTTGTCCACAGGCTATTTACTTCATGCAGCATTTGCTTGGACCTGTCCCGCCCACAGCCATGACTCAGTCATGGGTACGGGATTGAAATAGACCAGGTGAGTGCTGCTAAGAGCAGTTCTACTATTCATATGTGAGGCCGTATGGCACATTTTAGAAAAATATTTTAGTGTAGGACTGCCTCAAATGAGATTTGCCGTGACGTGGCGAAGCAGCTCAAGAAATTGCAATTTTTTGCCAAAAATCTCAAAAATTTTTATAATAAGTACAGTTTGGAATTTTTAGTGCTGAAGTGCACATTTAGTGCTGGCTTTTTGTTTTTCTTTATGGCCCACAATCTCCCTGGACAAGTTTCCCATCGTGTGCCTCTGAGACATCATTGGTAGTCAATTGCAAAGGTAACTGTCAGCAGTGGATCTTCATAATCTGCTCGCCTAAGTGCAAGAAGAACATTCCCCAAACAACCATTAATAACCTCATTGATACCATGCCAAGATATGGAAGTACGTGTATTTCTGTACGCAGTGTTCATGTTTTATGCTGAATGAATTGAGAAGTTTTGACTTTTTTTTTTTCAGCATTTGCATATCATTAACAATTATCCTTCCTGTGCTTTCCATAATTTCCCAACTTTTTCTACTTGGTGTTGCAATTTCAATGTTGAACAGTCTATATTCCAATAATGTTATTACACACAATAAGTCTTTACACAGCCGCATATTAGAATCACCCTATAGTGCATGTTTATTCAAGAATAACTATTATAAGTCTTCATGTATAATCACCTTTATATCTTAAAAAGAAAAAAAAAAGGGGATTTCTCACCAGATTTTATAAACTGCATTTATTATTAAATAAACCTTAGACATGATGATGATGGTGTACTTTGAAAAACTATAATGTCAAAATGGCTGTATAATGTAATGTATTTTGAAAGGTTTCCTGCCAGATATCAAAATATTCAAGTACGAAAACTAACTCGAATCATGTTAACAGCAGGATTATAGAGCCGTTCTGACACAATTTTCAAAATATAAATGTATACACAGTTCATAGAGAAATGTCAACAGATATGCTTTACTCAATTACCAAGGTAATGTATCAATGCCAATAAAATGACTATGCTTCAATATATTGATGTATTAATTTAATTGTCAGAACCACAAAGCTAGACAATACAGCACGTATGGAAATTCTAATGTAGTAAAGGGAGACCTGTCACGTTGACTGTGAAATCCAATATCCAGTTTGCTCTAATATAAGACCAGATTGATGGACAAATTTGTGGGCAAAGATTCAGTATAAAGTAGTAATACAAGTGCATCTCATTAAATGAGAATGTCCTCAAAAAGTTAAATTTATTTCAGCAATTCAATACAAAAAGGGAAACACATTATATAGAGTCATTACACACAGTGATCTATTTCAAGTATTTATTTCTGTTAATGTTGAGGATTATGGCTTACAGCCAATGAAAACCAAAAAGTCATTATCACAGAAAATTAGAATAATTACCACAAAACACCTGCAAAGGTTTCCTAAGCATTTAAAAGGGTCCTTTAATCTGGTTCAGTAATCATGGGGAAGACTGCTGACTTGATAGATGTCCAGAAGGCAGTCATTGACACACTCCACAAGGAGGGTAAGCCACAAAAGGTCATTGCTAAAGAAGCTGGCTGTTCACAGAGTGCAGTATCCCAGCATATTAAGTGAAGGTTGAGTGGAAGGAAAAAAAGTGTGGTAGAAAACGGTGAACAAGCCACTGGGATAACTGCAGCCTTGATAGGATTGGTAAGAGAAGGCCATTCAAAAATTTTGGGGAGATGCACAAGGAGAGGACTGTTGCTGGAGTCAGTGCTTCAAGAGCCACCACAAAAAGACGTATCCAGTACATGGGCTACAAGTGTCACATTCCTTGTGTTAAGCCACTCATGACCAATAGACAACTCCAGAAGCGTCTTACCTGGGCCAAGGAGAAAAAGAACTGGGCTGTTGCTCAGTGGTCTAAAGTGTTGTTTTCAGATGAAAGTAAATTTTGCACTTCATTTGGAAATCAAGGTCCCAGAGTCGAGGAGGAGTTGAGAGGCATACAACCCAAGCTGCTTGAGGTCTAATGTGAAGTTTCCACAATCAGTGATGGTTTGGGGAGCCATGTCATCTGCTGGTGTAAGTCCACTGTGTTTCATCAAGACCAAAGTCAGCACAGCAGTCTACCAGGAGATTTTAGAGCACTTCATGGTTCAATGTGCAGACAAGCTTTTTGGAGATGGAAATTTAATTTTCCAGCAGGACATGGCACCTGTCCTCACTGCCAAAAGTACGAATACCTGGTTTAACCCCTTCACGACCATGGACGGATATATCCATCATGGAGCGTGTTCTGTTAAGCCCCGCCCCCTGCCGCGGGCAGGAGGCGTGGATCGGCACACATATCAGCTGTTTTCAACAGCTGACATGTGTGCCTACATGTTACGAGTGGAATCGCATTCCACCCGTAACATTAACCCCTTACATCTCGCTGCCAAAGTCTGGCAGGGAGATGTATATATGCGCGGTGAAGATTTTCACTTACCGCCGCCCCCACCGGAAATCACGTGAGTGATCACGTGACATTCGGTGGTTGCCATCGTAGCACAGGGTCATGTGATGACGCCTGCAGCTATGACGTTTCACTTTAGTTTTCACAATTTCCAAGATATGGTGACGGCAAGCTAGGTGTAGCAATTCTCTTCCTAACATTTGCTCCAATAGGACGCATGCTCCTTTGAGTCTTCCAGTGTTCGATGCTGCAGTCGAAGCACATCGCCTTAAATAGAAATTACATGCACCCTGTATGTAACAAATTTTTAAGAACAACATTAGCTTTCTTTTGAGATATTAAGCGTGTTTTTATTATTTACCGTTCTGGAGTTATGGCTCCATATGTCAGCTTTTTGGCCAAAAATTTGGATTTCTTTTTCGCTCCTAATTGGGAGACCCAGACAGTGGGTGTATAGCTACTGCCTCTGGAGGCCGCACAAAGAACTACACTTAAAAGTGTAAGGCCCCTCCCCTTCTGGCTATACACCCTCCCGTAGGAGTACGGATTCCTCAGTTTTAGCTTTGTGCGCAGGAGGTCAGACACGCACGCATAGCTCCATTGTTTTTAGTCAGCAGCAGCTGCTGACTATGTCGGATGGAAGAAAAGAGGGCCCATACAGGGCTCCCAGCATGCTCCCTTCTCACCCCACTGTATGTCGGAGGTGTTTGTAAGGTTGAGGTACCCATTGCGGGTACGGCGGCTGGAGCCCACATGCTGATTCCTTCCCCATCCCTTTTTACAGGGCTCTGGGTGAAGTGGGATTACTGGTCTCCAGGCACTGAGACCGTGCTCCATCTACAGCCCCTGGAGAAGATGCTGGATGGAGCGGAGTACATCAGGGACATGGCCCTGCTTCCTCAAGGTACTCTGTGTCCCCGTGCATTTGGCGCTCACACCGCAGCATGCTGGGTGTTGTAGTGCGCCGGGGACATCAGCGCTGCGGCGCTTGTGCCATAGCCTCATTCAGCTTCGCTGAAGCAGGCACACTTTTGGGAAAAGGTCGCGCCGGCCGCTGGGACTGCGGCGCGGCTGGCACTTGTGGTGCGCCGGGGACTTCAGCGCGGGCCGCGCTTTTACGGCGGCCGCGCTGATAACTCGAGTCCCCGGCTTTTGCGGCCTATTTCCGTTCGTTCCCGCCCCCGGACCTGCCAGTCAGGAGAGGGGCGGGACGCTGGTCAGTGCATCAGCGCTGAGGGCTGGAGTCGTTTTTACATACTCCAGCCCTCACAATAGGCACAGAGGGGACACTGTTTCCCGCACTTTTGTTTGGGAACTCCCACGGACCGCCCCTCTCCACAGACGCCGGCAGCCATTCCTGCTGACACGCTGAGCTGCAGAGGGGAGCCGGGGAGACCCAGACAAGGAATTCTGCGCCTCTTACCCGCTATTCAGCGGGCGGTAAGCAGCCCTTTGGGCTCACCCCCTCTTGTGCCAGTAGTAATCTTAGTATTTTGTTCCTGCAAATACTTTGTACTGCATAGCGCTTGTCGCCCTTTGGCTATAGACTCTCTCACATTGCAGAGAGCCAACAGCATGTCGTCCGCAAAACGCAAGGGTGCCAAGGCACAGACATTATATGCTTCCTGTACCGCATGTGGGACTTTTCTACCGGCAGGCTCCACTGACCCCCATTGTGTGCAGTGCTCGGCCCCTGCGGCGCTTGCACAGTCGGGACCTCTGCTGGACGTGACCCAGGGTGTACCACCTGTGAATGCTGTCCAGGTGACAGGAACTGAGTTTACAGCTTTTGCTGACAGAATGTCTCTCACTATGTCACAAATTCTTGACGCATTGCGAGCTAGGCCTGTACTTCAGGCCACGGACACTGTGCAATCATTGCCCCCTGGTCCCCCTCAGCTGAATTACCTCCAAGCTCCGGGACGGGCACATACACCTCAGGGTGAAGACTCTGACTCGGACGATGGCCCCAGGCAACCTAAGCGGGCTCGCTATGAGGGGCCTTCACATTCATCTCAATGGTCAGGATCCCAGCGAGATGAATCTATGGGTGATGAAGCGGACGTCACTGATCAGGATTCTGATCCTGGGACCGCTCTCAATCTAGATACACCAGATGGTGACGCCATAGTTAATGATCTTATAGCGTCCATCAATAAGATGTTAAATATTTCCCCACCAGCTCCTCCTGTAGAGGAGTCAGCTTCGCAGCACGAGAAAATCCATTTCAGATATCCTAAGCGTACATTAAGCACTTTTCTGGACCACGCTGACTTTAGAGACGCAATCCAGAAACCCCACGCTTATCCGGAAAGGCGTTTTTCTAAACGGCTTAAAGATACACGCTATCCTTTTCCCCCTGAGGTGGTCAAGGGTTGGACCCAGTGTCCAAAAGTGGATCCTCCAATTTCCAGGCTTGCAGCTAGATCCTTGGTTGCAGTTGAAGATGGAGCGGCACTTAAAGATGCCACTGACAGGCAGATGGAGCTCTGGCTGAAATCCATCTATGAAGCGATTGGAGCGTCGTTAGCGCCATCTTTTGCTGCCGTATGGGCACTCCAAGCTATCTCAGCCGGGCTTGTGCAAGTCGACTCAGTCACACGTGCATTTGCCCCGCAGGTAGCACCATTGACCTCGCAAATGTCGGCATTCGCGTCGTACGCGATTAATGCTGTTCTTGACGCTACAAGCCGCACGGCAGTGGCGTCAGCCAACTCCGTTGTTTTGCGTAGGGCCCTGTGGTTGAGACATTGGAAAGCAGATTCTCATTCCAAGAAGTGCTTAACCAATTTGCCTTTTTCTCGTGACCGATTGTTTGGAGAGCGTTTGGATGAAATCATCAAACACTCCAAGGGTAAGGACTCATCCTTACCGCAACACAGACAAAACAAACCCCAACAGAGGAAGGGTCAGTCTGGTTATCGGTCCTTTCGAGGACCGGGCAGGTCCCAATTCGCCTCGTCAAAAAAGACTCAAAAAGACCAGAGACGCTCAGATTCTTGGAGGTCTCAGTCACGCCCAAAAAGGACAGCCGGAGGAACCGTTGCCAAGACGGCGTCCTCCTGACTTGCAGTCTCCGATTCCCACACCCTCGGTCGGTGGGAGGCTTTCCCACTTTGGCGACATTTGGCTGTCACGCGTCAAAGACCGTTGGGTGAGGGATATTCTGTCTCACGGGTACAGGATAGAGTTCAGTTCTCGTCCGCCAACTCGTTTCTTCACAACTTCTCCACCACCAGACCGAGCCGATGCTCTGTTGCAGGCGGTGGCCGCTCTAAAGGCGGAAGGAGTGGTGATCTCCGTCCCTCTTCAGGAACAAGGTCACGGTTTTTACTCCAATCTGTTTGTAGTCCCAAAAAAGGACGGATCGTATCGACCCGTCCTGGATCTAAAGTTGCTCAACAGACACGTAAAAGTCAGGAGGTTCCGGATGGAATCCCTACGCTCCGTCATAGCCTCAATGTCTCAAGGAGATTTTCTAGCATCAATAGATATCAAAGATGCGTATCTCCACGTGCCGATTGCGCCAGAGCATCAGCGTTTCCTACGCTTCGTCATACACGACGAACACCTGCAGTTCGTAGCGTTACCTTTCGGTCTGGCAACAGCCCCCCGGGTCTTCACCAAGGTCATGGCAGCAGTAGTAGCTGTTCTGCACTCGCAGGGCCACTCGGTCATCCCGTATCTAGACGACCTGCTTATAAAGGCACCCTCTCAAGAGGCATGCCAACACAGTCTGAAGGTGGCACTAGACACTCTCCAGAGTTTCGGGTGGATTATCAACTTTCCAAAGTCGCATCTCATCCCGACCCAATCTCTGACTTATCTTGGCATGGAGTTTCATACTCTCTCAGCGATAGTGAAGCTTCCACTGGACAAGCAGTGTTCGCTAAGGACAGGAGTGCAATCTCTCCTTCAGAGCCAGTCGCACTCACTGAGGCGCCTCATGCATTTCCTAGGAAAGATGGTAGCAGCAATGGAGGCGGTCCCGTTCGCGCAGTTTCATCTGCGTCCTCTACAATGGGACATTCTCCGCCAATGGGACGGGAAGTCGACGTCCCTCGACAGGACTGTCTCCCTCTCTCAGACTGCCAAGGACTCTCTGCGTTGGTGGCTTCTCCCCACCTCATTGTCACAGGGAAAGTCGTTCCTTCCTCCGTCCTGGGCAGTGGTCACGACGGATGCGAGCCTATCAGGGTGGGGAGCGGTGTTTCTCCACCACAGGGCTCAGGGGACGTGGACTCAGGAAGAGTCCACCCTGCAGATCAATGTTCTGGAAATCAGAGCAATCTACCTTGCTCTGCGAGCCTTCCAACAATGGCTGGAAGGCAAGCAGATTCGGATTCAGTCGGACAATTCCACGGCGGTGGCGTACATCAACCACCAAGGGGGAACACGCAGTCGCCAAGCCTTTCAGGAAGTCCGGCGGATTTTGACGTGGGTGGAAAGCAAAGCGTCCACCATATCCGCAGTTCACATCCCAGGCGTGGAAAACTGGGAAGCAGACTTTCTCAGTCGCCAGGGCATGGACGCAGGAGAATGGTCCCTTCACCCGGACGTGTTTCAGCAGATCTGTTGCCGCTGGGGGACGCCGGACGTCGATCTGATGGCGTCACGGCACAACAACAAGGTCCCAGTTTTCATGGCACGGTCTCACGATCACCGAGCGCTGGCGGCAGACGCCTTGGTTCAGGATTGGTCGCAATTCCGACTCCCCTATGTGTTCCCACCTCTAGCATTGTTACCCAGAGTTCTCCGGAAAATCAGGTCCGACTGCCATCGAGCCATTCTCGTCGCTCCAGACTGGCCAAGAAGGTCGTGGTACCCGGATCTGTGGCATCTCACGGTAGGCCAACCGTGGGCACTACCAGACCGTCCAGATTTGCTGTCTCAAGGGCCGTTTTTCCATCTGAATTCTGCGGCCCTGAACCTGACTGTGTGGCCATTGAGTCCTGGATCCTAGCGGCCTCCGGTTTATCTCATGAAGTTGTTGCCACAATGAGACAGGCTAGAAAACCATCCTCAGCTAAGATCTATCACAGGACGTGGAAGATATTCTTAGCTTGGTGCTTGGCTCAAGGGTTTTCTCCCTGGCCATTTGCATTGCCAATTTTTCTTTCCTTCCTGCAGTCTGGGTTGGAAAAAGGTTTGTCGCTTAGCTCTCTTAAGGGTCAAGTCTCCGCGCTATCCGTATTCTTTCAGAAGCGCTTGGCACGACTTTCTAAAGTACGCACGTTTCTCCAAGGAGTTTGTCATATCGTTCCTCCTTACAGACGGCCATTGGAACCCTGGGATCTGAACAAGGTTCTCATTGCTCTCCAGAAGCCGCCTTTCGAGCCTTTGAAAGAGGTTTCCCTTTCTCGGCTTTCACAAAAAGTAGTTTTTCTTGTGGCGGTCACGTCTCTTCGAAGAGTGTCCGAGCTAGCGGCGTTATCTTGCAAATCTCCCTTCCTGGTGTTTCACCAAGACAAGGTAGTACTGCGTCCAATTCCAGAGTTTTCTCCCAAGGTGGTTTCTTCCTTTCATCTCAATCAGGATATCACTTTGCCATCTTTGTGTCCGCATCCAGTTCACCAATTTGAAAAAGGTTTACATCTGTTGGACCTGGTGAGAGCACTCAGGATTTACATTTCTCGCACGGCGTCTCTACGCCGTTCTGATGCGCTCTTTGTCCTAGTCGCTGGTCAGCATAAGGGATCGCAAGCTTCCAAATCCACCCTGGCGCGGTGGATCAAGGAACCAATTCTTCACACATACCGTTCTGCTGGGCTTCCGATTCCATCTGGACTGAAGGCCCATTCTACCAGAGCCGTTGGTGCGTCCTGGGCATTGCGGCATCAGGCTACGGCTCAGCAGGTGTGCCAGGCGGCTACCTGGTCGAGTCTGCACACGTTTACCAAACACTATCAAGTGCATACCTACGCTTCGGCAGATGCCAGCCTAGGTAGACAGGTCCTTCAGGCGGCGGTGGCCCACCTGTAGGAAAGGGCTGTCTGACAGCCCGTTCATGTGGTATCTTTTTACCCACCCAGGGACTGCTTTTGGACGTCCCACTGTCTGGGTCTCCCAATTAGGAGCGAAAAAGAAGAAGGGAATTTTGTTTACTTACCGTAAATTCCTTTTCTTCTAGCTCCAATTGGGAGACCCAGCACCCGCCCTATTTGTTCTTAGGGTTTCGTTTTTCGGGTGCACATGTTGTTCATGTTGTTTCTTAAGTTCTCCGATCTTGTTATCGGATTGAATTTGTTTTTGAAACTGTTATTGGCTTTCCTCCTCCTTGCTTTGGTACTAAAACTGAGGAATCCGTACTCCTACGGGAGGGTGTATAGCCAGAAGGGGAGGGGCCTTACACTTTTAAGTGTAGTTCTTTGTGCGGCCTCCAGAGGCAGTAGCTATACACCCACTGTCTGGGTCTCCCAATTGGAGCTAGAAGAAAAGGAATTTACGGTAAGTAAACAAAATTCCCTTCTTTTTCAAACTTTGAGCAATGAGCGGCACAGGTTAACGTCGTTTGATCGAGCTCAAATTTTGGCTCTCTCAATATCTGGAAAGGGGAATCGTTTTGTGGGGTCCAGACGGACAAAATTCCGACATCGATTTTTTGCGGTCACCCTAATACCCACACATCAGTTTTACCATATAGTGAACAACGTGAATAAAACATCCCAAAAACTATTGTGCCATCACACTTTTTTTGAAGTTTTTCCACACTTGGAATTTTTTTGCTGTTTTCCAGTACACCATATGGTAAAATTTAAGGTTTCAATTAAAAGTACAACTTGTCCCGCAAAAAACAAGCCCTCATATGGCAAGATTGACGAAAAAATAAAAAAAAAGTTAAGGCTCTCGGAAGAAAGGGAGCAAAAAACAAAAACGGAAAGTGCCCCGGGGCTGAAGGGGTTAATAACCACAGTATCACTGTGCTTAATTGGCCAGCAAACTCGCCTAAAGCTGGGTTCACACATAGCGACAGCGACGTCGCTGTTACGTCACCATTTTCTGTGACGCAACAGCGACCTAGGAAGTCGCTGTTATGATCGCTGCTTAGCTGTCAAACACAGCAGATGCAGCAGCGATCATAACGACACGCGTCGCTGTGTAAGCCGTGCTGCAATTGGTAACTAAGGTAAATATCGGGTAACCATTACCCGATATTTACCTTGATTACCAGTGCACACGCTTAGCGCTGGCTCCCTGCTCTCCTAGCCAGGATACACATCGGGTTAATTACCCGATGTGTACTCCGGCTACGTGTGCAGGGAGCCAGCGCTAAGCGGTGTGCTCTCACGCTGCCAGTGCCGGCTCCCTGCTCACGTAGCTGGAGTACACATCGGGTAATTAACCCGATGTGTAGTCTGGCTATGTGTGCAGGGTGCAGGGACTGGCAGCGTGAGAGCGGCGGTGCTAGTAACTAATGTAAATATCGGGTAACCAAGGAAAGGGCTTCTTGGTTACCCGATGCTTACCTTGGTTACAGCTTACCGCAGGCTGCCAGACGCCGGCTCCTGCTCCCTGCTCGCTTCAGTTCGTCGCTCTCTCGCTGTCACACACAGTGATGTGTGCTTCACAGCGGGAGAGCGACGAGCAAAATATGAAGCAGGACATAAAGCAACGAGCGGCGACCTCACAGCAGGGGCCAGCTCGTTGCTGGATGTCACACACAGCGACAGCGACGGGACGTCGCTGCCACGTCACAGAAAATGGTGACGTAGCAGCGACGTCGTTGTCGCAGTCGCTGTGTGTGACACCACCTTAAGCTAAACCCCACAGAGAATCTATTGTCAAGCGGAAGATGAAGAGACACCAGAACAAAATGCAGACGAGCTGAAATTTGCTATCAAAGCAACCTGGGCTCCCATAAGACCTCAACAGTGCCACAGGCTGATTGCCTCCATGCCACACCACATTGATGCAGTAATTCATGCAAAAAGAGCCCCAAACAAGTATTGAGTGCATTTACTGTACAGACTTTCAATAGGCCAACATTTATAAGTTTAAAATAATTTTTTCAGTTGGTCTTATAGAATATTCTAATTTTCTACGATAATGACTTTTGGGTTTTCATTGACTGTAAGCCATAATCTTCAACATAAACAGAAATAAACACTTGAAATAGATCACTCTGTTTGTAATGAGTAAATATGTGTTTCCCTTTTGCATTGAATTATTGAAATAAATTAATTAACTTTTTGAGGATGTTATAATTTATTGAGAAGCACTTGTATTTTGTACTTTGAACTTCTGCTTGTTCTGAAGTTAGCACTACTGTGGGTGGTTCTACTCTGCAAAGAACAAATTTCCTTGTACGTGTTTACTACAAATATATCTGTCAATCACCAAGTAGGGCCACCCACTGGACTCTAAAAACTTAGATAAAGCAGTTTCAAATGCCTGCAGATTGGAGTGTTTAAATAACATGATAGGTTCCTGCAATGTTGAAGGTTGTCAGTTTGAGTCCCGTAAGGGGGAAAAAAAAAAAAAAATGACATTTTAAAAGGTAGCCATGCTGAATCTCTATCTTTCAGTGGAGGCTTCTGCAGCTAGCTCTGTACAGTAGCGTTGTAATGTGAGCACATCTCAGAAATCTCTCATTTTACCGAGAATATCAGCTATCAGCATCAGGACACATTTAGAAGAGGTAATGTACATGTGTTTGACTGTTGGTACTCAGATCCTTATGAATGCTGGAAGTTCAGCTCTATGTGGGGACCAGATGTTACATTAGGGATATGTGGGTGTAAAGATGTTAACAGTCTTCCTGTGTAATTTACAGTAAAAACAAGACCATCTACAACCGCCTACGAGTACAGGAGGTAAGGTCTGTCCCATAGGTGTGGTGATATAGCCTCGATTAATTGAAGAATATACTTATTTTGACAATTCCGATAATGGTCAAATGACCCAAATCTGAGAAGTCACTTTATGCCACAAACACTTTATTCAACAGGGTGACAATCACGCAGAGAATTGGTACAGTATAAAAACATGTAGTAACTCATTTGTCATCGCAAACTTAAAGGGAATCTGTCAGCAGGTTTTTGCAATGTAACCTGAAGATAGCATGCTGCAAGGGTTAATAGATTTCAGCCCTGTCTCTCTTATCACAGTGTGTTTTTGTTTACCTGCAATGTTAGTTTAATGTTTAGTATCTTTATCATTAGGAGACTCAGGAGCCTGTGAGATCAAGTCAGACTCTGTCCCCCTCTGTGATTAGCAGCTTCTGTCTATAGAAATGTACATTGAAAGTGTACATTTCTACTGAAAATGTACACTGGTGTGGGCAGGAGCAGCTTCTTGAGCTCTGCTACATGCCAAAACTGAAATCTTTAATATTTGTCAGAACGGTTGCAGCCAGTACTTTAAGTGATACATCGTAGGATTCAAGATTTCTTTGCTTATAAGATGCTGCTCTCAGGTGAGCTAGCAAAACCTACTGACAGATTCCCTTTAATGTAAAAATTAGCCGTTTGATTTTACGCTTCACCCCCATCATTATAGGTATCCTGTAATGTTATGATCAGTCAAAAGACATAAGGTGTCAGAAGTTGTGCTTTAATAAAGCTTTGAAAACTCTTTTTGGGGATGGTGTGCCTTTTACCAGAAAACAGAATGCAATAATAAAGCAATACTAAGATCTTTGTCTATCAAGGGAACCAATAATAGTAATAGGGTTGTCTTATCTGATCTCCCAAACCTCTAAGCTTCCTGCTTACTCGGAGGTGGTGTACTCCTGATTGATTGACAGCTTAGACCAGAGTTCCCTAAACTCCAATTCTCAGGCCCCCACTACCGCTCTCCTAACAGGTCATGTTTTCAGGATTTCCTTAGTATTGTACAAGTGATGGAATTATCAAGGCATCAACAACTTCCACAGGTTATGATGCCTGTGCAATATTGAGGAAATCTTGAAAACATGATCTGTTAAGGAGGTGAAGAGGGGGGGTGAGGACTGGAGATTGAGAAATAATGGACATTGTTGCACTGGTGGCCTGGATTCTGCACTCTGATGCTGTAGGTGGAGACAACTTTGACTGGAACCAGTGATGAGGATGAGCCCTATAGAAAAAGAGCTTGGCCTTGGCTACTAATCACCCTTACAAGATGCAGCGGTGGCAGGTAACCTGGGCAATGAGCACTACACTGCAAAGTTGCTTCTTTTTACAAGCATTTTATAAGTTAAACCCATTCAGTATAAATTAAAATAACTGTCACGCTTCACCTTTGGCCCTGCTCCTTGCAGAGCCATTGGGTTTTGTCTATTGCTTGGTTGTTTGTATTCCACGGGTCCTTGCTGGTGGGTGGGGCTTGTTTGGTGCCTCGTTCCAGTAATTGTCTTGCTTTATTTTTTGGCTATTTCCAACAGAACCTTGCCAGTGAGTTCCTGATCTGAAGGGTGCGTTTCTGCTTCCCGTGAGTTTGTTCTGATCCTCGTCCTGCTACCCAGACTCCTCTCCCTGTCTACCGCTCCATTCGTCTTGTCTGTGCTCCCTGACCATTGCTTGTCTTGTTCCCTCAATCCTGCTTCCCCCTTTTTTACAGACGTTCCTTTAGGCTTCTAACCCTGGCTTGCTCTCTGACTACGGTTCTGCTCCCCATCTGCATTGGACGTTACCTCCCGGCTACCGACCTTAGGCTTCCACGTAACTTCAGCTCCTGTTCCTCCTTTTCACTGATGTGACCTCCCGGCTCTGCCTCTCGGCGTGCACGACCATTCTGCTACCTCCCCATCGAGATACTGGTGACATCTAGTGGGCAGACAGCGCATTACACCTAGGAGCATCTCTCCTGTGCCCTCTGGTGGTAGCATTAAAATAACATTGACAAAATCAGATAAGATGACCTCTCACTGAATACTACAAAATCAGTGCAAAAAATAGATGTGGTTCTGCACCACCGCTGTACGGCCTGTTTACAATCCTGGGGAGGAGTGGATTAGAAGCAGTATTCCCTTAGTAAGGCTCCGGTCCTGTGTGCTCGCTGATGAAACAGGATAGCTGTAGGTATATGGAACCATATAGAAAAAAGTCCAGCGGCACACCGAATCTCCGGTAAAAAAACTTTTCTTTTTTTATTGAATTAAGTGGTGCATATTAAAAATGCAGTGAAGGAACAGTGTGCAGGATCCCTCACGGACGACGGCCGTTTCGCGTTAAACACGCTTCCACGGGTCCAATTTGGACAGCTTAATTCAATAAAAAAAATAAAAGTTTTTTTTACCGGAGATTCGGTGTGCCGCTGGACTTTTTTCTATATGGTTCCACATACTACAAAATCAGCTTAAAGCACAATGCTGCTGTAAACCTATTTACTCAATGTCTTATTGCTAATCCACACAAGCAAGATACGAAGCATGAAATTAAAAGAAAATGCTTTGATTTTGAAGCAAAACCTATCGATATCCTTTGACCCCGTGGTCCATATATCAGTGCAACAGCCCTGCTGTAAAGCCTTAGTGTAAACTCTCACATATCATCTGTTAGTGTTTAGTGATATTGATGCGAAAGACTTTTTTTTTTCCTTTTTCTTTTTTTACAAGTACAAAAAGTAAACCGTGCTTTTATGTTGTATAATATAAAACTGTATTTGGAGTAGTCAAGGTATTCTGCAGTTTTGTTCAGTAGTGTTGAATACCTACAGTTATTTGCTTAGGTTGCTTTCATGTCCACCCAGATGTGTTCATAGCTCTGCCGCGTACAATACATGAAAAGTTTTCACACACACCCTATTTCAGCCTGACAGATGTTCTTCAGCTTATTCTCCACTCAGTATACGCTCTATCTCCTCTAAGCGCTTCAAAGCAGCAACTCTTTTATTTTCAATGTCTTTGATTTCTTTTGTGGATTTTTGCTTTATCTCTTTGTCAGCATTTTTCTCGTGTTGACTTTTAGTCTTTACTTGCCCTTTGTTTTTTCTTTTTGTGGATGGATTCATTTTTGGTATATCTTTTTCTTCTTTCAATTTTTCAAACTGAGTTTTTTTTTTGCCTGTAGAGTGGTTCTCCTGTCCTTCGGGCAATGATTGGGCACCTGCTGGCAGAGTGGTCTGTCCAGCAGCGTTCAGTGCCATAATTTTACTGCGCACTATGCTGAGATGACGCTGAATATACTCCTCATGAGGGGCTAAGGCCAGTGTTTCAACAAGGCACTTCTCGGCTCTAAAGAGATCTCGCTCTTCAAAATAAACCACACAAAGGTTATGTTTTCCCTGCACGTTATTGGGATCCATTTCTAAAATTTTTTCAAAACATTTCTTGGCTCCTTTCGTGTCTTTCTTCTGATTCATGAGGATGTCTCCTTTTAGGATAAGGCCTTTAATATGGTCGGGGTAGTACTGCAGTAGCTCCTCCAATACTGGTAAAGCATCCAACTCCCTACCTGTCTGAGAGTAAAGTAGGGCCAGGTTGAACAGGGCACTCCGGAAACCATGCTGTAACTGTATTGCTTTTTTCATCCATTTTTCAGCTTCTAAATCCTTCTTCTCATCCATGGCCAACATGCCCAAATTAAAATACCCATTTGCATCATGTGGCTCCTCTTCAACGTAAGTCAAAAGTCTTCTCTTGGCCTCTGGTCGCAATTTGGGATTGCCTTAAGAAAAAAGAAAATAAGTAAATATATTTTTGAAACAAAAGTGGATATACATGAACATTTCCCACTTACATTTACCTCCAAGTGTGTTCCCATGATGAATTTTAGGCTAATTGCGGATACTGAGTATTTGGTTTCAGAAATTTCTGCACCAAATCTGCATCTCTGGCAGATTAAAAATGGTCCTTTTTGCCATAATTTGATACTTTTATGCATTGTTCCCTGTGTTTTCTATGCATTCTGAGGTGGAAAAACTCTGAAAGAATTGACATGCTGCAGATTTGTGCACCAAATCTGCAAGGGGAAAAAAAGCAACATGTGCAAAAAAAACTTCAGGATTCCCAAGGACTTTGCTGGCATAAGGATTTCCATACAGTTTTGTGAAAAAACTGCACTAAAAACAATAAAAAACGCACTGTGTGCACATACCCTTACTGGCATTTTTTTGCTGCATCAAAAACGTGTCTTACAGTAAAAGCAAAGTGGATGGGATTAATAGAAATCTCGCGTCCACTGTGCTTGTTACTCTGCAGGTCAGTTTATGCAGCGTAGTGTTTCCAAGCTGCAGCATGTCAATTTATCTTTCAGGTAGGCTGACTTTTCTGTGCGGAATTTCCCTAGACTTGCATTAGATGCGGAAAATCTGCAGGAAAAAAAAATGCACGAGCCTTTAGTGCGCTTCCGCAGCAGAAAAAGGCATCAAAAGCGCATGTAACCTGCACCTAATGTTGTCAATACCAGGAAGTTTAAAAAACAAATCATCTTTACTTAAAGGATAACAAACCAGACAGAAAAAAAAGACACGGAGTCAAAAACTTATGTTAAAAAAAACGCCAAAAAACCTGCAATGAAATAAACGCAAGTTAACTAACGTGCAGAAATTCGACAGCGTCAAAAACTCAACAAACACGGATCGTGGGAATGTAGTCTTAGAGATAAAAGTCAAGATTAGGATATTGTTTAATTTCAGAGCTGACATGTCAAGCATCAATGTGAATAATATAGTACAATATATAACAATTTAACAATATTCTTATAAAACTTTAACCTGAAACCTCACACAGCAAATATGGAATTGGCCTAAAAAGAAAAACTAAATTTAAAACTGGATTAATGGATGTCATCTGAATGCTGTAATAACCGGAAGGAAAAAGTAATCAGGAAAGAGTAATGTAACTTTTGTTTCCGATACATACGGATACCACAGAAATTAAAACAATCAATAAAGTATCTACAAAGGAAGTTAAAATGACACCATTATCAGTCCTCATCCAAAACCACGGTCTGAAAAGCTTCATTTTGGGATGGAATTGTACAGCTGATGGTATATGAATATTGGGCAAGAATCTAAGTTCTTTTCCTTCTTAGGCGGTTACACATGAATGCATGATGAGAATTTGTCCTGAAAGTGAATAAAATATCCGGCTACCAAAATGTAGAAGATGTTCCGCTAGCTCCCACAATTATATCTGATTTTAAGACATTACAGTAACACTAGAAACATACCAGATTCCTGCATGAGCAGAGCGGAGTTAAACAACGCAAGCTTATGTCGGCGATTCAGTTCCAGTGCTTGATTAAAGTTTCTCAAGGCTTCGTTTGGATCCTTTAGTTCAATATAAACGATTGCAAGATTGTACCATAGGTCTGCATTCATCCCGTCAAGTTCCAAGGCTCTGAGATAAGCTTCTTTAGCCTCTAAAGGTTTATTCATTTTGAGAAGCAACTCTCCCCTATATAAAATAAGAAATACAAAGATCAACTTTCCTAAATACAGTGGAACCTCGCTTAACGAGTGACCCAGTTAGCGAGTATTTCGCCTAACGAGCAAGGCTTTCTGTAAATTTGTAACTCTGTTTACGAGAAAGCCTTGCTGTATGAGCAAAATACTCCCCGCACACACTTCCGGTTCCGTACATCCACCGCGCTCTAACCCGCTCTTGCAGTCCACACAAACACATACAAGCAAGCACACAAACACAAAATCACGCACAAACACGCACACATACTATGCTCCCCTTACCTTTTGTTCCCTTGCTGGCTTCCTGGAACTTGCATGTATCGGGTAACCAAGGCGACCGATGCCGGACCTTTAGCTCCCAGCGCGCTGACGTCAAAGGCAGTAGCCGCTTGCCTCTGATTGGCCAGCACGCTGCCTTTGAGTAGCGGCTGACAGGGGAAGGTCCTCCCTCCACAGGATGTGTATCCGGTTACCATCGTGACGAGGGAGGAACTTCCCCTGTCAGGCGCTACTCAAAGGCAGCGCGCTGGCCAATCAGAGGCAAGCGGCTCCTGCCTTTGACGTCAGCGCGCTGAGTGCGTAAGGTCCGGCATCGGTCGCCTTAGTTACCCGATACACGTCTTGTACGGGCAAACTGTTCCAGGAGATCGGCGACGGAACGGAAGGTAAGGGGAGCATAATCTGTGTTTGTGCGTGTGTGTTTGTACGTGTGTGGAATGGCACAATAGTGCACTAGGATGGGACACTTAAGTTGTGGAACACATTGTCTGCATTGCAATGATTTCCTATGGGAAATCTTGCTTTGCTGAACGAATAACTTGGTTATCAAGCACACTCCCAGAACGGATTGTTCTCGTTAACCAAGGTTCCACTGTAGTTGGAAACATGAAATAAATTCAAAACCTGGGTAAAAATAATGACTCCTTACACTCTGAAGTAAGGGAATGTCTCAATAACACAAGTTCCTGCGTAAAGTTGCCCCTAGCACTTCTTTTATACCACAAAGATATTATGCTATATGGATCCCCCGCTGATCTGCTTGCTTCCTTTTCCAGCTGCTGCCAAGCACTGGCCACATCGGTGATGCATGCCACCTTCAGACTTTTTCTTGTAAGGATTTATTATATCTCTGATTTATTTATTTTAATTTTGAGATTTTATTATCTTGGAAGCCTCAGAACCTGGTACTAGGTTTTGGTAGATTTAAAGGTCGATTCTCCAAGACTGGTGTTTTGAACTCTATTCCAATGATGTGTCAATCTCATAAAAGGCATGTGTCAATCTCAAAATAGGCATGCCCCAATTTGGTTCACCTTTCTGTTTCTGTGAACCAACATGTGCAGTATGAAGCTGGGAGTATGCGCCCGGCTTTAGAGAAGTCTACTGCGCATGAATCGAAGTGCCGGGCATTCAAGCTACACTGAATAGCATGTTAGTATGCCCCTGTGAGCGTGCTAACATGCTAAGAGGGTGGCTAGTCAGAGGATATAATGCCCTTGGGACTAGTCCCTGCGCTCATTAGTATAAGATAAAAGCTCTTTAGAAATACTTTTTGTAAAGATCCCTTTATCTATGCTAGTGTATACAGGGACAGTTAGGCAGGGATTAGCAATATGCACCCAGAACTGCTTGTGGTTCTGGGTGCATATTGCACCTGACAGGTTCCCTTTAAATGTAAGTTCACTACCCCTACTCATATACTGCCTTCTTGCCATCTTCATCTGCTTTCACCACCTCTCCAGTAGGTCTCTTGTGATTTGTAACCTGCTGGCAGCTACAGTATTTCATGGAGCGTCGGAGGTCACAAATTAATACAAGTCTATGAGAGCCTGGTTTTGGCTCTCATAGACTTGTATTGACAACTCGTGTAACATCTGACTTCCAGCCAGTCAGAAGTAACGATAACAAGATGGCACCGCGAGACCAGGTGAAGACACTCTAGGGTGAATATAATACACGAAACAGGGGGCTTAGGTTTAAAGCCCCACTCCAAAAATAGCAATGCTGGCGTGGTGCTTTAAAAGGTTATCCAGTACTGGACTGAAGCTCATTATTGTATAGATTGAACTACTATATCATAATGAAAAATTCCAAATGTATGAATACAACAGAGCCGGGATGACAGTAATTAGTAGAAGTGCTACTTTTAGTATGATTTGATAGTGTTTAAGAAGCTAGCAATACCTGCTAATGTATGCTTGCTTGAAATCTGGCCTCATGCTTATTGCTTGTCTGTACAGCTGATCAGCTTCTTCAAGACGAGATTCATTGGCACGGATCAAGTTTGCAAGGTTTATGTAAACATTTAGGTGATTGGGAGCAACACGAGCAGCGTACCTTTTTCCAGGAATTACCTTGTAAAGGGAAAGATAGAAAAATACAGTTAATAGTTACCGGTAATTTTTCAAACAATGAAAAGGTGCATTGCAAAATATCCTAGTGTTACATAGACAACGGAAAATGTAAATGATAAAATGTAAACGTTTTACAATGAGATTCTTTTACACGTTGACGAGGTTAAGCACGGGACGTGGAAAGATGCTGGCATGTCAAGCCGGTCAGCTGTCATGACAAGAATCCGATGCCAGGCAGGTGTTGTGCATCCACCCTATTCTAAGTAATAAGATAGGGGCACGATACTTGCAGGGCCTTGGACGGTTGTCTTGGCAAGTATACAATTTGGCATGTAGAAGCGACTCTATACCTGATGTGGAAGTGAGAGGCACTGCACCATATTAGCCTTGTATACTAAACATATATTGTATAGCATCCCCCACCTTCAGACAGTAGCTAACATTTTTTGGTATTCTTGTTTTTAAACTACACTTTCTCATAGCGCTCTACTTCCATTTTGTGTTGCTAGTTCCTTAGACAATTGACAAAGGTTAGGAGTGAATTAGGAATAAAGCCATAACAATACGGAAAAAAAAGGGCAAATGTTGTTTCACTTTGATTGAAGCATCCTGTTTTAAGCTTTGTGCTGCACTGTGAATCCACAGGAAACACAATACTCATACACATACAAACCAGACATTCATAAAAACACAGAATTGCATAATAGCGAACGTCTGCCAAGTCCATTGTGTTAGAATGGAGACTTCATTACGTGCTGAGCTGGTGAACGCTCCCGCCTGAAGGCCTATAGCTGTCAGAGTGTGCTCTGTAAAACCGCAAGCTGAAAACACACTCCTGATACTATAGCGGTGTATGCATGTGCATTTACAGGAATCCAAGTGGTGCCCCCGATGTGCATTATTCGGATTAATATTACCTATAGCAGAAAAGTGGGTGATGTGTGGACAAAGGTTTGGGAACACTCACACAGGAGCTTTTGTGACATCTCATTCTAAATCACAGGCAGTGAGTTGGCCCTCACTTTACAGATAAACAGCTTCCAGTCTTCTGGGAAGACTTTCTACAAGAGCTTGTGGGATTTTTCAACATTCATCCAGAACATTTGTGAGGTTAAGTACTGATATTGCTTAAGAGCATCTGGCTCCGGCTCCTTTCCAGTTTATCCCCAAAGGTGTTCGATGACATGAGGTCAGGTCTCTGTGTGGCCATTGATATTCTTCTATACTAGACTTGGGCATACTATAGCCAGCAGGCCACATCCGGCCCTTGGGCTGTTCCTATCTGGCTGGAGACCGGGACAGAAAAAAAAAGTAGTGGCAGTAACCCATTGCCATCCTCCCAATCTCCGTCCCGATTTTACCTGTTTCTGCATTCTCAGGATGCAGATACTGGTGAATATAATAGTGGAGGAGGGAGCTGTGGGCTAAGTCTATTAGTTGGTGAGCCAGAGTGACTTGTCATAGTAAGCCCGGTATCCAAAGTGAACAAAAATCTGCAGCATGTCAATTCTTGATGCATTTTTGCCTGCGTTTGTCAGCCCTTCCACCCAATGACTTCATTATGAAAAACACATGAAAAAATGATGAGGCAAAATTTCCCCTTATTTTGGTACGTTTTTCTGCCAGAAGATGCAGAAAATTTCTGCACCAAATTGCTCAGTGTGCACATAGCCATAAGCTATAAAAGCTATGTGTTTGAGTCACATCTGCCTTTAGCAGCAGTAATCAGCTAGCTCCAATCACTGCCGTTAACCCCTTAAATGCAGTGATCAGTCTCTGATAGCGGCATTTAAGGCCCTGTGCGCACTAGTTTTCTCAAGAAAACTCCTAATCCTGCAAGGCTCTGTGCCCACGTTGCTGAATTTCATGCATTTATGCTGCGTATTGCACTGCAGCGTAAATGCATGCGTCCTGCGTCCCCTGCACAATCTATGAAGATTGTGCATAATCCATGAGCATGTTGCGTTTGAGAGTGCAGCGATTTGGATGCCAAAATTTTGTACCAAATTGCTGCGTTCTAAAAGGTAACATGTCACTTATTCCGTGCGCTTTGGATGCAGCTCCCGCTCTGTCTATGGGAGAGGCTGCATCCACAGCGCATGAAAATCGGCTTTTTTTCTGCAGAACACTGCATTTATTACACAGTGTTTCTGCAGCGATTTGACGAGCACATGTGATGTCAAATCGCTGCAGAAATTTCTGCAGGGACACAACGCAACGTGTGCACATAGCATAAAACTGCACATTTTACAGTGGCCTTTAAGACTAAGTTCACATGTCCAGTAATCATACCTTAGAACGGATTAAGCAGTAATCAGATGGCAACAATGTTGTGCAAATACAATGTCTGATTTTTTTTTTTTAAAAACATGGGAGTCTATGGATTACTATTTATCTTCCATTTGAAAACTGATCCAGTAAGCAAAAAACCGATCCTTTATAAATGCACAAAAAACAAACGGCTTAAAAGCAATCCATTAACTGATCCATTAATTGTAGGTTACCATGTTAAAAGAAAACAGATCCTGCAAAAATCAGTTTTTACAAAACTGACAAGAAATTGGGTTTCACAACTCTTTTGCCAACATATTGCTGCTGGATCTGTTCTAATGAATGTTTAGTAGACATGTGAACTCAAACTTCTGGTGGCCAGCTTAAAGGTGGTGTCACACACAGCGACGACGACAACGACGTCGCTGCTACGTCACCATTTTCTGTGACGTTGCAGCGACGTCCCGTCGCTGTCGCTGTGTGTGACATCCAGCAACGACCTGGCCCCTGCTGTGAGGTCGCCGGTCGTTGCTGAATGCCCAGCTTCATTTTTTGGTCGTCGCGCTCCCGCTGTGACGCACACATCGCTGTGTGACAGCGAGAGAGCGACGAAATGAAGCGAGCAGGGAGCTGCGGTAAGCTGTAACCAGGGTAAACATCGGATAACCAAGGGAAGACCTTTCCCTTGTTACCCGATATTTACCTTCGTTACCAGCGTCCGCCCTCGCTGCAAGTGCCGGCTCCCTGCTCTCTGCACATGTAGCTGCAGTACACATTGGGTAATTAACCCGATGTGTACTGTAGCTAGGAGAGCAGGGAGCCAGCGCTAAGCAGTGTGTGCGGCTCCCTGCACATGTAGCGGCAGTACACATCGGGTAATTAACCCGATGTGTACTGTAACTAGGAGAGCAGGGAGCCAGCGCTAAGCGGTGTGCGCGGCTCCCTGCTCTCTGCACATGTAGCTGCAGTACACATCGGGTAATTAACCCGATGTGTACTGTAGCTAGGAGAGCAGGGAGCCAGAGCTAAGCGGTGTGCGCGGCTCCCTGCTCTCTGCACATGTAGCTGCAGTACACATCGGGTAATTAACCCGATGTGTACTGTAACTAGGAGAGCAGGGAGCCATAGCTAAGCGGTGTGCGCGGCTCCCTGCTCTCTGCACATGTAGCTGCAGTACACATCGGGTAATTAACCCGATGTGTACTGTAGCTAGGAGAGCAGGGAGCCAGCGCTAAGTGGTGTGCGCGGCTCCCTGCTCTGTGCACATGTAGCACAGCGACGCGTGTTATGATCGCTGCTGTGTCTGCTGTGTTTGACAGCTAAGCAGCGATCATAACAGCGACTTACAAGGTCGCTGTTACGTCACAGAAAATGGTGACGTAACAGCGACGTCGTTGTCGCTGTCGCTATGTGTGAACCCAGCTTAAGGCACACATGTAAAACTATCATGCTGTCTAATCAGTATCTTGATAATCCATCCACCCCACATGTGTGGCATATCTTGGCAAAGTTGAAGTGCTCACTAACATTAGAATTAGACAAATTTGTGAACTATAATTTAGAAAAAGTCCTTTTGTATATAGAAAAAGTCTTAGATCTTAGAGTTCGAATCATTAAAAATGGGAGCAAAAACAAGTGCCGAGTTTATATTTTTGTTCAATGTATATCTTATATGTTTTACTACATTTACACAACACAACTTTAAAATTTTTTTTCAGTAAAACCACTTGGGTACTGAAGGTCATGGAGTAATTAAATGCAGAGGGATGATTGGATGAACTCCCATTCCCACTCCTACCTAGAACGTGGCCTCAGCGGCATTCTCACCTCGGCGTTAATTAGGGACTCACTTCTACAGTCACATATCCGCTCCAGCTGTGCTTTCAGACTGTAATGTGCTTTTCCAGGGGAATGAGCAGAAGATAAGGACACAATATCTGGTGGTACATAACTAATGACAACACTCTAGCATATTCACCTGTGGCATAAGGGACTTTGCAATTAAATAGGACTCTTCAGCTTCTTTGCTTCTGTTGATATTCTTGTATGTTCTCCCCACGTTCATATGAGCACCTATGTCATCTGAAAGAAAACACACATTACATTACTTCAACTGAATCCATCTGCAAGTTATATAGGGTGGGGGGGGGGGGGGGAGATGTACACAGGAGTTGTATGACTGCCCACCTGTAAGTGTCTCACTGCTAAATGATCCCCACCTATAACTGTTACAGAAATTGGCCATTTTCACTTAGGGGTGTACTCATTTTTGTTGCTAGCAGTTTACACATTAATGGCTGTGTGTTGAGATATTTACTTGGCACCTGATTTACATTGTATCAAAGTGTCATATCTTCAGTGTTATCCCATGAAAAGATATAATAAAATATTTACAAAAAATGGAAGAGTGGACTCACTTTTGTGATGCCCTGTATATATTGATTTCACTTTTTATTTCGAATTTAGCCACAATTAAAGCAATCCACAATTTGATTTCACAACAGACATTTCATGTGTGGTAAAATAATTCCTTTTACTCTAGTTCCATCTCTTTTGATATACATTTTAGAGAATACCACTGTTGCCAAAAACAACACCATAAATCCCATAAATGTTACCGACTAAACATAAAGAATAAACCATTCGGAGACAGTCAGCACTATGTAAAGAGTCAGATATGGTTTAAACAACAAATTGCCCTCAAGTTCAGTGCATCTATCATTTTGGGGTCTTCGGTTCATAACAGCCAGCCACAATTTATATAAAACCTCAAGCTTGGAAATGCTAATGCTCAGAGTTTGTTGGTTTTGGGCACCCTTAGTACATCTAGTGGTTTTATTTATTGGTCAACAGTTAGACGCTGAACTGAAGCCAGCCTGATAACATCAGACATCAAAGCCATACGAGTGTAAGGGTTATTGGAATTTATAGAAAATTACTTTATTTCTAGCCAAAAATGTCTTTCTTCGTTTCAAAGGAGGTTCAAGGTAGCAACAATTCGCAGATTGCCAAGTGTACTGCATGCTATAGGCAAAGCTCCTTAACCTATAGGTCCTGTATTAAAGTGACAGTCCAGATTTGGGGACTGCAGACATCTGATTGCTTGGCATTGCCGATGAGAGCGAGCGGTTATAAGACTGCATTATATAATTTGTATACATGGGGTCACATGCAGATTATATTCGTTTGGCATCACTCAATTTACTTCTATTGAGAGAAGCCAGATGAGACTAGTCGGCATGTATGCAAATCACATGTGTGGTCATGGCACCGTTCGCTGTCATTGGCAATACTGAGGAATCATGACAGAATGCACACTGCAAAGATTCAGAAATCTGCAGTCACGCAGACAATGCTGGAAAACCAATTTAACCTGTACTTTAGGTTTATTTGTACATTTATCCCCTTAACCCCTTAGTGACGGAGCTAATTTTCACCTTAATGACCAGACCAAATTTTGCAATTCTGACCAGTGTCACTTCATGAGGTTATAACTCTGGAACGCTTCAACGGATACCGGTGATTCTGTAGTATTGTGCCCCATCCCACAGTAATGTGCCCATCCTTGTCCCCTTGTAGTATTGTACCCCATCCTAGTCCCCATCCCACAGTAATGTGCCCATCCTTGTCCCCTTGTAGTATACCCCATCCTAGTCCCCATCCCACAGTAATGTGCCTTATCCTTGTCCCCTTGTAGTATACCCCATCCTAGTCCCCATCCCACAGTAATGTGCCTATCCTTGTCCCCATCTTAAACTAATGTTCCCCATCCTTGTCCCCATTTTGTAGTAATGTGTTCATCCTTGTCCCCATGTTATAGTAATGTGTTCATCCTTGTCCCCATCCTATAGTAATGTCCTTAATCTATAGTAATGTGTCCATCCTTGTCCTCCATCTTATAGTAATGTTCCCCATCCTTGTCCCCTTGTAGCAATGTCTCCATCCTATAGTACTGTCCCCATTCTATAGTAATGTGCCCATCCTTTAGTAATGTGCCAACCTTGTCCCCACCCTATAGTAATGTCCCCAGCATTATCCCTATTCTATAGTAATGTTTCCCATCCTTGTCCCCTTGTAGTAATGTCCCTATCCTACAGTAATGTGCCCACCTTGTCCCCATCCTGTAGTAATGTCCCCATCCTATAGTACTGTGCCCATCCTAGTCGCCATCCTATAGTAATGTGCCCATCTTAGTCCCCATCCTATAGTAGTGTGCCCACCTTGTCCCCATCCTATGGTAATGTCCCCATACTATAGTAATAATGTCCCCATCCAATAGTATTGTGCCCATCCTTCTAATGTCCCCACCCTATAGTAATGTCCCCAGTATTATCCCTATTCTATGGTAATGTTTCCCATCCTTGTCCCCTTGTAGTAATGTCCCCATCCTACAGTATGCCAACCTTATCCCCATCTCATAGTAATGTGCACACTTTGTCCCCATCCTGTAGTAATAGGTCAGCAGCTCCCCTCACCTTCCACAGATGCTGGAGTGAAGCTGAGGGGAGTGGTCTGCGGCCCCAGATCCACAGTGATTGGAGAGATCGGTCACAAGGCCGGTCTCTCCAATCAGAGCTGGGGGCGGGTGAAACACAGGTCACCCAGCTCAAGCCAATGATCAGTGCTACAGCTGCCCTGATCTTGGCTGGATTTCAATGTTTCAGCGATTTTCAATGGCTGAAACATTAGTGGCTGTGATTGGCTGAGGGTGTTAGTCAGCCATTCACAGCCTCCGTAGGTCCTGGAGGAGACACCACCCCTCCTGAGGGCCCCTCCTCCCCGAATCTAAGGTACTTGCAGCGATCGCAGCCACCGGGGCTGCGATTTCGCCATGACGTACTGGGTATGTCATGGGTCCTTAAGTACCAGGGAGCCATAACGTACCCAGTACGTCATAGGTCGCTAAGGGGTTAACGTCACACACACACACACACACACACACACACACACACACACACACAAAAACCATTCTTCTCACCTATCCCGCGCTCCCTCATCTCTGCTTCGTGCGGCCCCTCAGGGTAGTTCGTGCGGCCACCAGGCCCGTGCCCCTGTTCACTATTGCGGCAGGTGCACTGTCACTCAATGATTTATGTCAGATGATTGTATTGCCGGAGCGAGAGCGCAGCACCGACAACACATTCATCTGAATGACATAAAGTGCAGACCGTGGCTGCGGCCCCTGCACCTGCCGCGATAGTGAACAGGGGCACGGGCCTGGGGGCCGCACGACCTACCCTGAGGGGCCGCGTGTTTGAGACCCCTGCTCTAACCAAAATTTATTCACTTTTAGAAGAAATAACAAAATGGACCCCAAAACTTGTTCCCCACTTTCTTACGAGCGCGCCGATACCCCACAAGTGGTCAGAAACCTCTGCTTGGAACAGAAGGAGCAATATTTGAATTTTGGAAAGCAAATTTGGCTGAAATAGATTGCGGGATCCATGTTGCATTTACAGGTCCGCTAAGGTACCTAAACAGAAGAAACCCCTCACAAGTGACGCCATTTTGGAAACTAGACCCCTCAAGGCTTCTATCTAGGGGTATAGTGAGCATTTTGGATCCACAGGTACTTCACAGATTTTGTTAACGTTACGTTGTCATATTGAAAATTTTAATAATTTTCTCAAACATGTTGCTTTAGCATCAATTTTCTCACTTTTTCAAGAGGTAATTCCAAAAATTTGACCTCAAGGTTTGTTACCTACTTTTTTATGAGCGCGGTGATACCTCACATGTGGTCTGAAACCTTTGTTTGGACAAATGGGAGAGCTTGGAACGAAAGGAGCAATATTTGAATTTTGGAAAGGAAATTTGGCTGAAAAAGATTGCGGGCACCATGTCGCATTTGGAGGTCCCCTAAGGTACCTAAACAGCAAAACCCCTGCACAAGTAACCCCATTTTGGAAACTAGGCCCCTCAAGGAATTTATCTAGATGTTTGGTGAGTACCGTGAACCCCCAGGTGCTTCACAGAATTTTATAACGTTGAGCCATGAAAATAAAAAAATAAAATTTTACCACAAAATTGTTATTTCAACCAGGTAGCTTTTTTTTCACAAGGGTAACAGGAAAAAATCACCATGAAATGTATTGTGCAATTTCTACTGAGTTTGGCGATACCTTATATGTGGTGGAAATCAACTGTTTGGGTACACGGCGGGGCTCGGAAGGGAAGGAGTGCCATTTGACGGCAAAATTGTCTGGAATCAATAGTGGACGCCATGTTGCATTTGGAGAGCCCCTGAGGTGCCTATACAATGAAGCTCCTCAACATGTGGCCACATTTTGGAATATAGACCCCAAAATGAATTTATCTAGATGTTTGGTGAGTACCCTGAACCCTCAGGTGCTTCACAGAAGTTTATAATGTTGAGCTGTGAAAATAAAAAAATACATTTTTACCACAAAATTGTTATTTCAACCAGGTAGCTTTTTTTTTTTTACAAGTGTAAAAGGAAAAAATGCAGCATAAGATTTATTGTGCAATTTCTCCTGAGTATGCTGATACCTTATGTGTGATGAAAATCAACTGTTTGGGGGAAGGAGCGCCATTTGACTGCACAATTGGCTGGAATCATTAGCGGACGCTATGTTGCATTTGGAAAGCCCCTAAGGTGCCTAAACAGTGGAGGTCCCCCACAAGTGACCCCATTCTGCAAACAAAAGCCTTGAGGTGTCTTATCTAGGTGTATAGTGAGCAGTTTGAATCCAAGAGTACTTCACAGAATTTGATAAGATTAGGTTGCCATATTGAAAATTTTCATTTTTTTTTCACAAAAATGTTGCTTTAGCATCATATTTCTTACTTTTTCAAGAGGCAACAACAAACCGTGGACCCAACAGGTTGTTGTCCAATGTCTTATGAGCACAGGGGTAGCCCACATGTGGCCAAAAACCTCTGCTTGGATAAATGGGAGGGCTTGGAATAGAAGGAGCACCATTTGAATTCTGGAAAAGTTGAAATAAATTGCGGGCACCATGTCACATTTGCAGGGCCCCTTGGGTACCTATACAGCAGAAACCCCCCACAAGTGACCGTTTTGGAAACTGGATTTTATTCAGGAGTATAGTAAGCATTTTGAATCCACAGGTACTTCACAAAAATGTTGCTGTAGCAACAAATTTCTCACTTTTAGGCTATGTGGCTATGATCCAGCGACATGGCGTCTAGTACACAGTGTCAGCCTTCCTGCAGAGATGTGAGTGTTGTCCACAGGAGAACGCAGCTGCCCATGCCCACGATTTGGATTCAGGCTGCTGTGGAGCTCTATGCTACCTGCAGAGAATACTCTTGTCTCCGCAGCATAAATTGACATGCTGAGGCTCGGGAAGCTGCACCACAGGTCAATGTATGCTGCAGAGAAGAGAAGCACAGTGGGAACGCGATTTCTAAAAATCCTTCCACTGTGCTTCTACTGCACAACGCAGCGTTATGGATGCAGGGAAAACACTGCGCCCAAAACGCTGCAAACCCTGATCGTGGGCACACAGCCTAAAATGCTACAATGGATGAATGGATAGATGTCAAACATACATAACATCCCACCCCCTGCATATTCTAAGCTGGCGCCCTTTAGTGCCTTTTTTATGTGGCACTAAAGGGTGCCTAGCCTTGTATTTAGCCCCCCAAAAAATTAATAATTAAAATAAACAACGTGGGGTCCCCTCTATTTTTGATAGCCAGCTAGGGTAAAGCAGACAGCTGTAGCCTGCAAACCAAAGCTGACAGCTTCACCTTGGCTGGTGATCAATTTGGAGGGCTCCCCATGCGTTTTTTTTTAAATAAAAAAAAAAAAAAAAAAAAAACACCAAAAAACAAAAACAAACGTGGGGTCCCCCCAAATTAGATCACCAGCCAAGGTGAAGCGGACAGCTGGGGTCTGGTATTCTCAGGGTGGGAAGAGCCATGGTTATTGGACTCTTCCCAGCCTAAAAATAGCAGGCCGCAGCCGCCCCAGAAGTGGCGCATCCATTAGATGAGCCAATCCTGGCACTTCGCCCCAGCTCATCCCGCGCCCTGGTGCGGTGGCAAACGGGGTAATATACGGGGTTGATACCAGCTGTAATGTCACCTGGCATCAAACCCTGGGGTTAGTGATGTCACGGCATCTAAACAGATACCCGACATCAGTAACCCAGTCAGTAATAGAAAAAAATAAAGACAAAAAAAAAAAATTTGAAAAAAAAACCTCCCCGAAACATTCCCTCTTTCACCAATTTATTGAAAATAAACAAATTGCGGTCGCTGTAATCCATTTTGGAGGTCCCTCGACGACTATGGACCTTCTAGAATATGGGGGGTACGTTCAGGGAACGTATCCCCCATTTTCTGGAAGAGCAAGCTCTCCATGAGCAGTGTGGGTGCAGTAATCTGAGAATACTGCACTCACACTGCCCTGGTCCAACCTAGGGCAGAGTGACCTGCAGTAACCTCATTCCAGAATATGAGGGGCACGCTCACAGAACGTACCCCCCATTTTCTAGAACAGCAGGCTCTCCATGTGAGGAGTGTGGCTGCAGATTACTGCACTCACTCTCCCCCGGTCCACAGTGCAGCAGCGAGGTCAGCGTCCCTGCTTGCAAGGATCCATCTGACAGCCGCTGTCTGCACATGCGCCGCCAGCTTTCCAGAAGGAGGCGGAGTGATCGCGGGGACGGAGCAGCAGCCAGGTAACGGGGAAGACCGGGGGGGTGACTGTGGGAGACCTGGCGGGACCTGGGGACAACTTTTCTGTCGCATGTGACGTGTCACATGCGGCAGAAAGAGCAGGATGAATTCGGCCGCGCGCTACTGTGCGCGGCGCGCCGCCATCTTGCATGCTCCGGAGCGGGGGGAAGGGGGAGCGCTCTGGAGAACCAGTGGGGGCTCCGGTGTACCGGATGAGGGGTCAGGGGGAGGACATTTCCCTCCGATCTCAAATGTTTGATCATTTCAGATCGGAGGGAAATTTTTCCAGGCCGGCGGTGGCGGCAGTTTTCTGTGCGCTTCGGCGCCATTTTGACTGTTCCGGAGGAGGGGTAGGGGTGGGGGGGTGTGGGGACTCTCCGGTACCGGGGGCTTTGGGGGCACTAGGGGTTTATATTTCTTTCTCATCTGACATGTTTGATCACGTCAGATGAAAAAGAAATCAGTTTTACCGGCCATTTCTTTTTATGTGATCATCAGTAGACGGTGTATACTAGCGATCACATTATCGGGGTTAAAAAAAAAAACACCCCGATTCATAATCTGGGGGGGTCTCAGCTACCCCTGGTAGCTGAAACCCCCGAGATTTTCGGTCGCTGGGGGGCGCTACAGGCTTTTTTCGGCCCGACGCTTTAAAGCGGCGGAACAGAATAAGTACCATGTTTTGCCGCCGCTTTAAGTCGTACGGCCGTCGTTATGAGGTTAATACTAGATGAAGAACATATTCATAAGCACAAGTCGCTTATTGCTCGAATGGTACAGCTTCTGTATTGGCGCGATCAGCTGCAGGAGACTGACTTACACACACACAATCACGCTCTTACTGTGGCTGCTAGAATCAGCATTGATCCTAGGGGGCGATGAGAGGTGTGTCTTTGGGCCACACGCTTTAAATGCCTTTTACAGAGCTTGACAGTTGCATTTAAGGGGGTAACGAGCGAGGCTCAGCACCACTTACTGATTTTAGAGGCATCTGCCAGTGGACATACCATATGTCCAATGCTGGGAAAGGATTAAAGGGAACCTGTCACCAGTTTTTTCCCTATCAAACCAAAAATATCACCTTCTGCAGCTCCTGGGCTGCATTCTAGGAAGGTGCCCCTTGGCCCTGACTCACCTTGCAGACCCCTAAAAGAACTTTATAAAATTTTACAGTTTCCTATGCAAATGAGTTTGGTTGGCCAGATGGGCGGGCTCTAATTCAGCTCATCTGGCCAACCAAACTCATTTGCATAGGAAACGGTAAGATTTTATAAAATTCTTTTAGGGGTCTGCAACAAGGTGCACCTTCATAGAATGCAGCCCAGGAGCTGCAGAAGGTGATATTTTTGGTTTAATAGAGGAAACATTGGTGACCGGTTCCCTTTAAAGTGGACTTGCTATGACTGACACATTTTCCTTTCACAAGATAAGTGATAAAGGTTTGGAGAGCTCATCCCTGGAAACCCCACCCTCAATCACTATTTTAGATGTCCTGAGCTCCCACTCTTCTCAGCTGTAGTTACAATTGAATAGTGTCACTGCTGTGTCATTCATTGTCAGACAATAAACAAACTGGTGGTAAAGATACATGATTATGTTGCGAAGTTCACTTCTAATCACCGTTAGGAGGGCTCATTACCCCATCTTCAGTAAGTGATGGGGTGGGAAAGGTACACCCCCCCCCCCCGCAATAAGACATTTATCACCCATCCCCTTTACGTTTTCCATTGTTTCACGCACTACTACATAGTATTGGCCACTTGTTCTATTTATAGCTAATAATCAATGGCAATTCCTATATTGGAACGTGACAAATGCTAGAAATAGGGAGACAGAAGGCGCAATAGGGTCTTACCCGGTATAAAACGTTAGAAGTAAAGAGGTACACTCACCTGGTCGGGTTGTGTCAGTCACAACTCCTTAGCAAGCATGTGAATGTCCGCGTGGTCCAAGCAGCGGCCCCGTGCAGGATGCAGTAGAAAATATTATATAGGAAAAACGGGTTTAATGCCGCGCTAAAGGATCACTGATGTCAGTAAGATGAAAAATCCCTTTTTTATTTTAGTCAATCCAACGCGTTTCAGAGACAAGGACCGTCTCCTTCTTCAGGGAAAAAAAGAAAATCAAGAAATTTCTTTTTTTTCCCTGAAGAAGGAGACGGTCCTTGTCTCTGAAATGCGTTGGTTTGACTAAAATAAAAAAGGGATTTTTCATCTTACTGACATCAGTGATCCTTTAGCGCGGCATTAAACCCGTTTTTCCTATATAATATTTTCTATATTGGAACGTAGTATTTTGACAACGGACCCACGCTAACAAAGGTTGTCCTTTCTGACTATTAAGAGGCAAATAGAGAGCCAAGTATTACATGACCTCACCACAGGTCCTGCAAGACAAAGTGAGTCATTTGTATAATACTTATGCTAATTCTAACAGGGGGAGGGGATAACTATGAATATATGATCTGCTCCAGTGCAACTGTCACTCAAGAAGCTGCTCATTTTACAAACTTCACTTCCTTGGATTTCAAAACCTAAACATCCGAGCTGACCATTACAGGTATGAATAGAATCAGCCTGATAGCCAGTGCTATACTGGCACTTTAGGTTACATGCGAACATTCTGATGATTGGTTCCTTTTAAGGACGAAGCCAGTTTTGTACTGAATGCCCAGGCCATTTTTTGCAATTCTGACCAGTGTCGCTTTATGAGGTTATAACTCTGGAACGCTTCAGCGGATCCCAGACATTCTGAGATTGCTTTTTTGTGACATATTGTACTTCATGATAGTGGTAAATTTAAGACGATATATTTTGCTTTTATTTGTGAAAAAAAAAAGGAAATCTGATGAAAAATGTTGCAATTTTTAAACTTAATTTTTATGCCCTCAAAAGGGAACCTGTCACCAGATTTTTTCCCTATGAAACTAAAAGAATCACCTTCTGCAGCTCCTGGGCTGCATTCTAGGAAGGTGCACCTTTGCCATGACTCCCTTGTAGACCCCAAAAATAACTTTATAACACTTGGCCCTTAGGTATGCTAATTACCTTGGTGGGGCACAGGGGCTGGATCAATTTCATCTTCCTACCATCGCATCCAAGATTTATCCCGTGCCTCCCCCATACTCTGGAACGCTCTGCCACAACACATCAGACCCTCACCTACCTTGACAAGCTTCAAAAGGAACCTGAAGACCCACCTCTTCCGACAAGCCTACAACCTGCCGAAACCCTCAGTCTGATACAGCGCCGCACAATCAGCTCTACCCTCACCTACTGTATCCTCACCTATCCCTTGTAGACTGTGAGCCATCGCGGGCAGGGACCTCTATCCTCCTGTACCTGTCTGTGTCTTGTATTGTTTATGATTATTGTACTTGTCCCTATTATGTATACCCCTTTCACATGTAAAGCGTCATGGAATTGATGGCGCTATAATAATAATAATAATAATAATAATAATAATAATAATAAATAATTTTCTGCTCCGTTCCCCCCTCCTGCCGCTGATCGCTGGCCTCCTTCTTTGATTGACGGGATGATGCCCTCTGTCATCCTCCTCGTCGCATTTTCAAATCTCGCGCCTTAGGTCTGCTTGTGCAGGCGCAGTTCACTCTGCCATATCTCGGGCAGACCGCCGGTGAGCTAAATGCGAGATTATGGGCGGGTACTAGCATGACGCTGGTGAGGTGTTTGCTGTGACCACATTTTGGAAACTAGACCCCTCAAGCATTTTATTCCGGGATATAAGGAGCTTTTTGAATCCACAGGCACTTCACAAAAATGTCGCAGTAGTGCCAAATTTCTCACTTTTAGGATATGTGCCCACGATCCAGCAACACTGCATCTAGTACACAATGCCAGCCCTCCTGTGGAGATCTGAGTGTTATCCACAGGAAAACTCAGCTGCCCGTGCCCAGAATCCGGGTTCAGAGTGCTGCGGACTTTATCTCTATTCTCCCTGCAGAGAACACTCTTGTCTCTGCAGCATAAATTGACATGCTGAGGTTCAGGAATCCGTGCTGCAGGTCAGTTTATGCTGCGGACAAAAGAAGCACAGTGGGTATGGGATTTAAAAAAATCCTTCCACTGCGCTTGTACTGCAAAAAGCAATGTTATTAACGCAGCGAAAAACACTCTGCGCCAGAAACCATGCAAACCCTGATCGTGGGCACATAGCTTAAAAAGCTAGAATACATGGATGGAGGTCAAACACATCTATCATGTCCCACTCCCTACATACTCTAAGGTGGCACCCTTTAGCTAAAAACAAGGCTAAACAATGTGGGGTCCCCCCCATTTTTGATAGCCAGCTAGGGTAAAGCAGACAGCGGCAGCCTGCAGAGCGCAGCTGGCAGCTTCACCTTGGCTGGTAATCCAAAACGGAGGGAATCGCAGGCTGTTTTTTTTAACTTCTTTATACATGATTTAAAAAAACAAACAAAACATTTGGTCTACCCCAAATTGGATTGCCAGCCAAGGTGAAGCTGACAGCTGGGGTCAGGTATTTTCATGGAATGGTTATTGGACTCTTCCCAGTTTAGAAATAGCAGGCCGCAGCCGCCGAAGTGGCACATCCATTAGATGCATCAATCCTGGCGCTTCGCCACAGCTCATCCCATTGCACTAGTGCGGTGGCAAACGGGGTAATATATGGGGTTGATACCAACTGTGTAATGTCACCTGGCATCAAGCCCAGCGGTTAGTGATGTTGCGGCGTCTGTCAGATACCCGACATCACTAACCGTCAGTAATAGACAAAAAAAAAATATTATTTGAAAAGACACTCCAACACATTCACTCTTTCACGAATTTACTGAAAGAAAAAAAAATATCCAGTCCGACGCAATCCATTTTGGAGGTCCCTCGATGATTCTGGGCCTTCCAGAATATGGGGGTATGCTCAGTGAACGTATTCCTCATTTTCTGGAAGAGCAGACCCTCCATGTGAGGAGTGTGGGTGCACCCACTCTCCACGGGGCCACCGCTCGGCAGTATGAGCTGCAGGGAGCTCAGCGTCACTGAAGGCAGGAAGCTGGCTGACAGCCGCTCTATGCGCATGTGGCAAGTATCCATTATGAAGGAGAAGGAATTGCGGAGGATCAACGCTGCGCAATGTACAAGGGAAACCGGGGAACACCTGGGGGGTTATAGGGAGTGACCTAGCTGGAACTGGGGAGGAGTTTTCTGTCGCATGCGTCATGGCACATACGACAGAAATTAGAGGAGGAAGATAAATGCAGCCGGCGCGCTTGTCGTGCGCGCCGCCATCTTGGATTATGGATAGGGGGGTTGGGGGGGGGCACTTTGACGACACCGAGGGACCAGCGGAGGAGATTTATCTCCCATCTGACATGTTTGATCATGGCAGGTGGAAGATAAATCATTTTTTACAGGCACCGCCATTTACGGTAACATGACCATCATTATACGGTGTGTAATGGTGATCACGTGACAGGGGACCGAAAAAAAAACCGGCCCAAATCATGATCTCTAGGGTCTCAGCTACCCCCGGTAGCTGAAACCCCAGAGATTTTCCGACGCTGGAGGGTGCAGTTTACTTTTTCCTGCCTGCCGTTTATAAATGGCGGATCAGAATAAGTACCCTATTCTGCCGCCGTTTATCTCCATAAGGCTGTCATAATGGGGTTAAATGAGCATCAATGGTGGGCAACGTAAGCTGTTGTATGGTTACGTAGTGACGTATGACAAAGATTTGCATTGCTTGTGTATGCAGAGTACTACTTCTGACTTAAGTGGCTGCTTCTGATTACTGCATTTTATCTTCAACTGTATGGGAGCGGTCACTACACAACCTAAGGATCTGCAGTGTGAGTGTCGAAACCTTGTGGATCTCATTTATAACCTACAGACAGCTTATTATTAGGTAAAACCCAGACGCCTTTAGTGGACCTGTGTAGCTTGTGTGTGTGTGTTTTTTTTTTTACACTACTATGGAATGGACAAATGACAAATCTGAAGGAAATGAATCCTGAAACAAGCGTTATCAAAGCCCAAGGCTGTTGTGTTAAGTGTGAACATAGTCAAAGGGTATTTCTGGAAATTTTTAATGACACGACTTACCTGGCTGTACAAGTGTAGCCTGCTTAAAGAACCTCAAGGCCTTCTCATAATTCTTCTCATTCTCCAGAGCATGGCCAACATTATTCCAAAGCTTAGCATTGTTTTTATTCACCTAGTAGAAAGATGGATAAGTGTTCACACTTTTAGGGCGTTCTCTTTTGCGCCAACAAAAACAGAAAACAAACCAAAACAAAAACCTGTGCCCCAATTACAGAGGAAAACAGCCCCTTGCTATGGCAGGCTTCTCTTGGTGTGCTGACCGTGTCTGTTAGATCCCAGCAGCTTTACCATGCTGGCAGACACTCTGCCTTCAGGTGATCGATTGGTCCTTCAGAGCATTGGCAATGCCTCGGTCGTCTCTGGTCCCAGGCAGTGTCTTACAGATATTGAATGGACCTATTCTTGGTAAACTACAGGAGCTTTGCAATAGCAAAGGGTTAAATCACAGGGCCAATATATTCATCGAGACAAAGAGTAAGTAAACTTATTCTTCTATTTATTATTGATTGCCAAGAGTGCACCCACCCTTGGAAACTTTCTGCTTAATTACCAACACATTTTATTGTACATGTATCAGTCAATATGAACATATTTCCATCTAACAACTGCAATTAGTAAGTTTTCAATAAATTATTGAAATGAGATTCTGTTGAAGTAAAGCAGGGAAGCTATGCCACTGATGGGATTAACACTAAAGGCCGCTTTACACGCTACAACACCGCTCAAGTGATCTCATTGGCGTCACGGAATTTGTGAGGCACATCCGGCCGCTTTAGCGATGTCGTAGCGTGTGACACCTATGAGCGATTTTGCATTGTTGCAAAAATGTGCAAAACCACAAAATCAGTGACATGCCCTCCTATTCCCAATTATCATTGCTGCTGCGTGTACGATTTTGTTCGTCATTCCTGCGGCAGCACACATCGCTATGTGTGACACCGCAGCAACGAGGAACCTCACCTTACCTGCAGCTGCCGGCAATGCGGAAGAAAGGAGGTAGGCGGGATGTTACGTCCCGCTCATCTCCGCCCCTCCGCTTCTATTGGGCGCCCGCTTAGTGATGTCGCTGTGACGCCGAACGATACGCCCCCTTAGAAAGGAGGCGGTTCGCCGGCCACAGCGACGTCGCTAGGCAGGTAAGTAGTGTGACGGGTCTGAGCGATGTTGTGCGCCACGGGCAGCAATTTGCCCGTGTCGCACAACCGATAGGGGCTGGTAAGCACACTAGCAATATTGGTAATGATATCGCAGCGTGTAAAGTGGCCTTTAGGCTACTGTTGCACAATCAATTTGTTGAGTTTTTGACACTGCAATGTAAGTGCGTTTTTTTAGTTTTTGACGCTGTGCTTTTATTCCATTTTTTGGCTCTGTTTGGGGTGCCAACCTTTAAATAAAGTTGCTCATTTTGGTGGAGTCGGAGTTGTGAAGTCTGAGTTGGTATAAAACAGACCAACTCCAACAATATATAATAAATTGGGTACAGTAGTTCAATGCAGAATGTGCTGAATATTTTTTCATAGGAATTTGGGAAAGTTATGAAATGTCCTATAAATGACTGTTCTATTCCTGATCTAAGTGTACATTCACACAGCGTTTTGCTGCGTTTTTTGAGGATACGTTTTTCAGCTGCAAAAGCAGAGCAGTTTTTTTAAAAAAAAAAAAAAAAAAAAAGCATCACCTGAAAGGTTTTTGAGCTCATAGATAATGTTAATAAAGCTCATAGATAATGGAAAATAAAATTCTTCTGGCAGCTGTTTATGTGGACCCCAGTCATCGTATCCTGCTTGATGATCAACAGCTTACTAAAGGAAAATAAGCTCTGACTGAGGTAGCAGTTAGGATGAGCGGCTACAGGACTGCCAGGCACAAGAGGACTTGGGGCCTGACAGTGCTACTGCTGCCATATTTTCATCCTCATGAGATGAGGAGTTTAACTTTGACAAGTATTTGGATGACAGGGAGCAGGCAAAGCGTTGCCGCAAGGAAAAAGATTTCACTCCGTCTCCTATAGCAGCAGATTTACCAGATTTCAGTAAAAATTTTTCACTTGCTCTCAAATAGAAAAATTCAACCGTTCATCAACACTGACTGTGCATGAGACAATTCCTTTATACCCGGAAATTGTTAAAGATGTTGCCCATGTGGTTACGGCTTTGCCTCCAACCCAAGTTAGTGTAGAGAGGTTGTTCTCTAGCCTTAAAATTATTGGGTTAGATTTGAGGTAATTTATGAAGGAGGATCTGATGGAGGCAATTCTAATTCCTAGAACAAATTCATAGACTGCACACGTTATTATATGTTATATAATGTATTATTTGATATCATTTACACACTATTATATATATATTACATAGTTTATTACATATTAACAATGTATTACAGATTGTGTTCTAAAGTTGTAATCCAATAAATATATTTTCTGATCTAAATATCTTCTTCCCTCCCTGATGAAGCTGTGAGTCGGGGTGCACTTGCCCCCTTCAGGCGAAGGGGGGGGATTTCCTGTATCTTGGGCACAAACGCGGCATTGGCGATTCCACCCTGTCTCCATCTAATAGGTATTTACTATTTGTGATGCTCCTGACCTCCTTTAGGACGGGCTTTTATGCCTTTTTGTACATAGGATAGCCTATGCAGAAAACTGCTTATGTATGTAATTAGATGAATTTGTATTGATAACTAGATCTTCACTTGCACTGTAGCACTTTATAGTTTGATATTTCATCTTGCATAATGACATGAGGGACCACTGGTTCTCTGCATTTTAATACCATGCTTGATGCCATCACGCATACATTTTTGTGAAGATATTCATATTTTCGTGCAGTTTTTCCTGCCCTTTATACCGGTTTTTAATGTCCTTGCCAAAACCCCACCTTTGTCGATAAAATATTTTTGCATTCAAAAACTCCCTTCTCCTCCTGTTTTCCATATCTTGATTATTGTATGAAGAAAAAGATTAAAATGTCTGATGTTCACATTGTACTACAATACATTTTTCAGCTATGTGGGAGTCGGAGTCGTGATCGGTGCAAGGGAAATTGAGGAGTCCGAGTCGCAGGTTTGGCTCACCGACTCCACAGCCCTGGTTGCTTTGTTTTTGGAACTTCAGGGTAATGACATTCTTAGGTGCAGATTACATACTGCGGAAACGCACTAAAACCACGTGTGATTTTAGTAGATTTTCTGCATCTAATGCAAGTCAATGGTGAAATGCCGAACAGGAAACCCAGCATACCTACAATATAAAGTGATCTGCTGCAGCTTGGGATTATGCTGTGTATAAGAAAGCACAGTGGAAAGAAGATTACTATAAACCCCATCCACTTTGCTTGTTCTGTAAAACGCTGTGTTTTTGACGCAGCGACATATGCAGCATCAAAAAAGTAATTAAAACTCATTGTGGGCACGTACCCTCAAAGTTGCCATTTTAAAGGGGTGGCATAAAGATTTTGGTTCTTTTCAATCTTAGTTTGGAGAAATAAACTAGGAGTATTCCTCAATGTAAAGCCAAAAGAGTTTCCTTCTGTGCTGGGATGGCATGCTTTCAACGGAGCTTTATATACAAGGGCTTTCTGGAAACATTAGTTTCTTCAAATGCTAGAGGATCATCTGCTAATTTAGAGAAATTACAAGGCCAGTCATTTTGTCTTGGAATAATACACTACCTTTAAGGCAGACATAAACAAAGTATATTCGGATTCCCAGTCCCAGTTCCTGTTGAGGGTTTTCACAGCATGTGTGAACAGCACTAAAGCTAAGAATATCCAGGATAGCTTCCTCCACCTATTGCTGCATAGCAGAGACAAAAAAATAGACAAAAAAATATAAAAATAATGCTATTATTGGATATAATCAAGCCAGGAACATAATTGTGGCTACTGTTAAAGGGAATCTGCCACTACACCGATGCTACCAATCTGAGAACAGCATAATGTAGGCGCAGAGATCCTGATTCCAGCAATGTATCACTTACTGGGCTGCTTGCTGCAGTTTTGTTAAAATCCATGTTTTATCTTCTGCAGATTTACCACTTGTCTGAATGCTGAGCTCTGTATAACCTCACCCACACCACTGATTAGCAGGTTTCCTGTGAAAAGGCAGAGCTGCCAATCAGTGGGTGTGGGGTTATACAGAACGCACGAATATGAAGGACTAAATGGCAGCAAGTCCTCTAGTGATAATCTCTTGCTGATAAAACACTGGATTTTATCAAAACTACAGAAAATAGCCCAATAAGTGACATATTACTGAAATCAGGGTCTCTACCCCTACATCATGCTGCTCTCAGATTAGGTGGCAAAAACCTGGTAACAGATTCCCTTTAAGATGATATACTGTACTGTGAAAGTGATACCATACATAAAAGGTGCTTATATTTTAGTTTTGTGAACGAAACAAGGGAGATGAAGAAATCTGGAACACAATCAGGCATTAGTAACTGGCATTCTCAGTTCTAGTTCCAGCTTCTCCAAATCAGTCCAAGAGTCTGGAAGTCACAATTAACCTTCAATCTTGACAGACATAGAAAATGTGAAAGAATAGCTGGTATTCCTATTCGAAATAACAATCCCAATATATCAAACCACCCTGGGTAGAAAGGCATGCACACTGCATTCCTCAATCACCACACAGTTTACAACAACAACAGGCCGCAAAACCTATGGCCCATCTAGTGTGAAAGCCAATTATTTATACAATAATAAATCATGTCTGCTGAAAACACAATTATTTTATTTGTGAAACTTTGTCCTCTATTGTAGTGAATGAACCCTGTCTAAAAATAGGGACGGGTGTTCTTATAGGACAATTACACCATTAAATCAATGAAGAACTACTAAGCAGCAAAGGGTCTAATCTGGTACAAATGAAAAAGAAAAAAAAAGCGGCACGCTCCCTTGTTCAAGTTGTGTGACACAATAAGATATAGGGAGCAGCTGATGCAGATCCACAAGTGCACAGGACAGTGCAGACTGTGAAGATAAGGCACAGAAGACTTTCATTCCACGCTGCTGCTGAAGAAGGTTCTAACGGCTTGAAACGCATTGAATAAAAAAAAAAAAAAAAAAAAATAATCCTTTTTTCTGTACCATTTCTAGGACTGATGGAACCCCCAAAAGTCACATCAAATGTTGCGACTAGTCAAACTATTTACTGCAGTAAACAAAACAGACTTCAATGAATCGACCCAGGAGTTCAAAACGTAGAAGACTACATAAGTGACAACAGAAAGCTAATGCTGCTGTATGGAAGGTGTTGGGGCTGACCATTTTATTCTTCCCCTTCTTCCGAGGGCCATGACTTTTTTGTTTTTCTGTCAATATAGCCATATGAGGGCTTGTTTTTTGGCGAGAGGAGTTGTACTTTAAAATGACACCGTGCACGCTGCCACATAGTGTACTAGAAAAGGGGGAGAAAAATGGTGAACTTGCAAACAAAAGGAAAAAAAAAGGGCAACTCCACAATGGTTATATATTTACTATGTTCACTAAATGGTAAAACTGCCCTGACAGTACACACACACACACACACACACCATATTTTTCGGACCATAAGACGCACCTTGGTTTTAGAGGGGGAAAATAGGAAAATAAAATTTTAAGCAAAAAATGTGGTCATGACACACTGTTATGGAGCAAGGATCTGCTGCTGACACTGTTATGGGGGTAATGTCCCCAAATTCTCTACTAAAGTAACCCATCCTGGTAATGATCCTCCTGCCTTGTATATGATCCCCATCTTTGTATATATGTCCCTTATCCTGGTATAGCCCCTATCCTGATAAATACCACCAATGATGATAAATACCCCCATGCTGCCATCACACACACACATATTATATATATACATATTATATATATACACACACATACACACATTTTATATACATACACACATATATATATATATATATATATATATATATATATATATATATATATATATATATATTTTCACATTGAAGGCATCAAAACTATGAATTAACACATGTGGAATGAAATATTTAACAAAGTGTGAAACAACTGAAAATATGTCATATTCTAGGTTCTTCAAAGTAGTCACCTTTTGCTTTGATTACTGCTTTGCACACTCTTGACATTCTCTTGAGATTCAAGAGGTAGTCACTGGAAGTGGTCTTCCAACAGTCTTGAAGGAGTTCCCAGAGATGCTTAGCACTTGTTGGCCCTTATGCCTTCACTCTGCGGTCCAGCTCACCCCAAACCATCTCAATTGGATTCAGGTCTGGTGACTGTGGAGGCCAGGTCATCTGGCGTAGCACCCCATCACTCTCCTTCTTAGTCAAATAGCCCTTACACAGCCTGGAGGTGTGTTTGGGGTCATTGTCCTGTTAAAAATAAATGATGGTCCAACTAAAAGCAAACCGGATGGAATAGCACGCCACTGCAAGATGCTGTGGTAACCATGCTAGTTAAGTATGCCTTCAATTTTGAAAAAATCCACAAGTGTCACCAGCAAAGCACCCCCACACCTCCTCCTCCATGCTTCACGGTGGGAACCAACCATGTAGAGTCCATCCGTTCACCTTTTCTGCGTCACACAAAGAAACGGTGGTTGGATCCAAAGATCTCAAATTTGGACTCATCAGACCAAAGCACCGATTTCTACTGGTCTAATGTCCATTGCTTGTGTTCTTTAGCTCAAACAAGTCTCTTCTGCTTGTTGCCTGTCCTTAGCAGTGGTTTCCTAGCAGCAATTTTACCATGAAGGTCTGCTGCACAAAGTCTCCTCTTAACAATTTTTCTAGAGATGTGTGTGTCTGCTGCTAGAACTCTGTGTGCCATTGACCTGGTCTCTAATCTGAGCTGCTGGTAACCTGTGATTTCTGAGTCTGGTGACTCGGATAAACTTATCCTCCGCAGCAGAGGTGACTCTGTTTTCCTTTCCTTGGGCGGTCCTCATGTGAGCCAGTTTCTTTGTAGCATTTGATGGTTTTGCCACTGTACTTGGGGACACTTTCAAAGTTTTCCCAATTTTTCCGACTGGCTGACCTTCATTTCTTAAAGTAATGATGGCCATTCGTTTTTCTTTACTTAGAATTTGTATTAGGCCCCTTTCACATGTCAGTGATTCTGGTACGTTTGTGCTTTTTTTTTTTTTAAACGTACCAGAAACACTGACATACGCAGACCCATTCTAATGAATGGGTCTGCTCACACGTCAGTGATTTGTCACTGCACGTGTCTCCGTGCGGCGTACCCGCGTGTGCGTGATTGCTGCACGGAGACATGTCCATTTTTTTCTGACATCACTGATGTTCCACGGACCACGCAGTGGTGTGGTCTGTGAAACAAGTGCCAGAAATAAACGTGCTTTTAAAATAAAAAACATTTTAACTCACCCGGCGTCCAGCGATGTCCTGTGCAGCCCGTGCAGCTTGCTGCTTCTAAGCCGGCTGATTACTGTCGCGCATATTCATTATGCGCGACACAGCCGACCCAGAAGCAGCTCCTGCAGGGGTCACCGCCGGCCGGATGCTGCGTCGCGGGAGCGATCAGCACCATGGACAGCGGGAGCGGGCGCAGGTGAGTGAATCTCTAAGTGCAATCACGGGCCACGGAGAACGGAGCCCGGATTGCACTTAGACAGTCCACGTGTGCCGTGATTTTCGGCACACGCAGGGACATGTGCGTGTTTTACACGCCAGTGAAAAACGTCTGTTTTTCACTGACGTGTGAAACGGGCCTTATGGCAAGAAAAAGCAGCTAACAGTCTATTCCGTAGGACTATCAGCTGTGTATCCACCAGACGTCTGCACAACACAACTGATGGTCCCAACCTTATTTATAAAGCAAGAAATACCACTTATTAACCCTGACAGGGCACACCTGTGAAGTGAAAACCATTTCCGGTGACTACCTCTTGAAGCTCATCAAGAGAATGCCAAGAGTGTGCAAAGCAGTAATCAAAGCAAAAGGTGGCTACTTTGAAGAACCTAGAATATAAGACATATTTTCAATTGTTTCACACTTTTCTGTTAAGCATTTCATTCCACATGTGTTAATTCATAGCTTTGATGCCTTCAATGTGAATCTACAATTTTCAGAATCATGAAAATAAAAGAAAAACTCTTTGAATGAGAAGGGGTGTCCAAACTTCTGGTCTATACGGATATATATATATATATATATATATATATATATATATATATATATATATATATATATATATATATATATATATATATATATATATATATATATATATATATATATATATATATATACACACACCCATATACACACACACACACACACACATACATACACACATATATGTATACTATATACACTGTATATATTAAGTGATCACTGAAAAAATGGTCAGTTTGTCTTATTTTTCTCTTTATAGGTATATTTTTGAGTAAGATGTAATTTGCTCTTTTGTTCTATAAAACACTGACAACGTCTCCGAATTTCCAAGCAATAAGCTTTGTATTTATTTTCTGAAAATGAGAAATGGTCAAAAAAAAAAAAACAAAAAAAAAAAAAATGCATTGCTTTCAGACACCTTAAAAAATGCAAAGAAAGGTTCATAATAATTTAGAAACAATACTAATGTTTTAACCCCTTCACGACCGCGGGCAGTAAAATTACGTCCTATTTTAACGTGACTTAACGACCAGGGACGTAATTTTACTGCCTAAACTTCATTTGATTGCCGTGGCCATAGCAACGGCTTTCAAATGATGTCCCCTGCTGTTTCTTACAGCAGGGGACCTTTGCTTGACCCCAGGGGGGGCGACATCGCCACCCCCTATAGACGATCGATGTGATTGGCTGTTCAAATCTGAACCGCCAACCACATCGTTCGCACTAATTTCGGCAAAAATAATGCCCGAATTAGTGCGATACTGTGAGATCCAGCTATGAGATGCCGCAGCTGCTGCAGCATATCATAGGTGGACCTAAAACATGTCGCCCCCAGCCCCTGCAGCACTGATTGGAGCGATCGTGCTATGACGCGCAATCGCTCCAATCAGTGTGCAGTGGGGCGGTCTGATCTGCCGGTGGCCGCCCTCCCCAGGCCTGTGCTGGCCTGCGAGCCCTCCCCCAACATGTCTGCAGCGTGCAGTGGCTGGTACTTGTGGTACCACGCCACCGCTGCTGCTGCCGCCGCCGTAGCTGAGGTCACCGCTCCTGCTGCACGTGAGTACTGTGCTCACCTTGCAGCCTGTGCGCGCTCCCGTGGTGCCCCTGCGCGCTCCCGTGTTAGCCCCTGCCCGTGCCCCCCTGCGATCTGCACCCCCCCGCGATCTGACTGCCTCCCCCATTATCTCTATTCTGCTTCTGCAGCTCCCTCTCCGGTCTCCCCCTCTGCCCCCCCCCCGACGTCCTCTTACCTGTCTTCACCGGCCCGATCACATCTGCCTCCATCGCTGGGTCCTTCCTGGGTATTCTGCTGATCTGCCTGCTGCTCCTGTAAAGCTGTCCATCTCTCTGCCATCTGTTCCTCCTGCAACTCTTCTGGTCAGTGATCCTCTGGGTACTGGGAGTATAACTTTTTTTTTTTTTCTGTATCCCCTGTCCATTTTTACACCTCATCCTTCCGTGCGTCCCGCTGAGCGCTGATCAGGGATGCAGATAACGTATCTGCATCCCTGCTCAATTTTTGGCGGGATTTTTTTTTTCCGTATCCCGACACTTTTTGTATCGCATCCGTCCGTGCGTCCCGCCAAGGATGATCAGGGATGCAGATAACGTATCTGCATCCATGCTTAATTTTTGGCGTGACTTTTTTCCGTATCCTCAACGCTTTTTGTATCCCATCCGTCCGTGCGTCCCGCCGAGCGCTAATCAGGGATGTACGTAACGGATCTGCATCCATGGTCAATTTTTGGCGTGACTTTTTTTTTACGTATCCTCGACGCTTTTTGTATCGCATCCGACCGTGCGTCCTGCAGCGGCCGATCAGTGCACTGCGTCTGTGCGTTTGAAAAGTCAAATGGCGTTCGTTCTCTTCTGAGCCCTGCCATTTGCCCAAACAATAACTTTCCACCACATGTGAGGTATCTACGTACTCAGGAAAAATTGCACAATACGTTTTATGGTGCATTTTTTCCTGATAGCCTTGTGAAAAAAAAGCTACCTAGTTGAAGCAACCGGTTTGTGGTAAAAAAAACATTTTTTTCTTTTCACGGCTCAACGCTATAAACTTCTGTGAAGCCCCCAGGTGTTCAAAGTGCTCACCAAACATCTAGAAAAATGATTTGAGGGCTCTAGTTTCCAAAATGGGGTAACTTGTGGGGGAGCTCCACTGTTTAGGCACCATAGGGGGTCTCCAAACGTGACATGGCGTCCGCTAATGATTCCAACCAATTTTGCTGTCAAATGGCGCTCCTTCTCTTCTGAGCCCCGCCATGTGCCCAAACAATTACTTTCCACCACATATGAGGTATCTGCGTACTCAGGAGAAAATGCACAATACATTTTATGGTGCATTTTTTCCTGATAGCCTTGTGAAAAAAAAGCTACCTAGTTAAAGCAACCGGTTTGTGGTAAAAAAACAATTTTTTCTTTTCACGGCTCAACGCTATAAACTTCTGTGAAGCCCCCAGGTGTTCAAAGTGCTCACCAAACATCTAGAAAAATGATTTGAGGGCTCTAGTTTCCAAAATGGGGTCACTTGTGGGGGAGCTCCATTGTTTAGGCACCTCAGGGGGTCTTCAAACCCGACATGGCGTCCGCTAATGAGTGCAGCTAATTTTGCACTCAAAAATTCAAATGACGCTCCTTGCCTTCCGAGCTCTGCCGTGTGCCCAAACAATTGATTTTTACCACATATGGGGTATCAGCGTACTCAGGAGAACATGCACAATAAATTGTATTGTGCACTTTCTCTTTTCTCCCTTGTAAAAATGAAAATTTTATGGCTAAAGTAACATTGTGTTAAAAAGTAAAATTTTCATTTTTTCCTTCCACATTGCTTTGGTTCCTGTGAAGCACCTAAAGGGTTAATAAACTTATTGGATGTGGTTTTGAGCAGTGTGAGGGGTGCAGTTTTTAGAATGGGGTCACTTTTGGGTATTTTCTGTCACCTAGGTCTCTCAAAGTCACTTCAAATGTGATGCGGTCCCTAAAAAAAATTATTTTGTAAATTTTGTTGGAAAAATGAGAAATTGCTGATGACCTTTGACCCGTTCTAACTTCCTAACGAAAAAAAAAATTGTTTCGAAAATTGCGCTGATGTAAAGTAGACAAGTGGGAAATGTTATTTAGTAACTATTTTGTGTGACATATCTCTCAGATTTATGGGCATAAATTTTCAAAGTTTGAAAATTGTGAAATTTTCAAAATTTTAGCAAAATTTCCTAAATTTTCACAAATAAACGCAAAAAATATCGGCCTAAATTTACCACTGACATGAAGTACAATATGTCACGAAAAAACAATCTCAGAATCGCCAGGATCCGTTGAAGCGTTCCAGAGTTATAACCTGTCAAAGTGACACTGGTCAGAATTGCAAAAAATGGCCCGGTCATTAGGATGTTTTAGTCGCCGGGGGTGAAGGGGTTAACTCAGGAACAGTTCAGAAATCAATATTTTTTGGAATAACCATGATATTTAATCACAGTTTTCATGCATCTTGGCATGCCTTCCACCACTCTTTCACACTGCTTTTGGGTGACCTTATGTCACTCCTGGTGCAAAAATGCAAGCAGTTTTTCTTTGTTTGATGGCTTGTGACTATCCATCTTCCGCTTGATTACATTCCAGAGGTTTTCAATGGGGTTCATGTCTGGAGATTGGGCTGGCCATGACAGGGTTTTGATGTGGTGGTCCTTCATCCACACATTGATTGGCCTAGCTGTGTGGCATGGCGCATTGTCCTGCTGGAAAAAAAAAGTCCTCAGAGTTGGGGAACATTGCATGAGCAGAAGGAAGCAACTGTTTTTCCAGAATAACCTTGTATGCAGATTGATTCATACGTCCTTCGCAAAGTTTAATCTGACCAATTTAAGCCTTGCAGAAGCATCACCAGGTCATCACCTATCCTCCAACAAATTTCACAGTTGGTGCAAGACACTGGCTTGTACGCCTCTCCAGGTCTAACCATCAGACGACCAGGTGTTGGACAAAGCTGAAAATTATTCTCATCAGTGAAAATTACCTTACTCGAGAAATTGGGCAGGAATTGGGCAGAATAAATTCCAGCGTCTATTTTGGGCGCTTTTTCCCAAGAATGGTATAACTTCTCAGGGAAAGTGTATTACCTTTTAAGGATTTGGGGGACCGATACCTTACTGACTTTTCTTTAATTCCTTGTTAATCATGTTGAGTAGGTTTTTATGGACCGGGAAGACCATGCTTAAGCTCCTCTAGATTGCTAAACATGGAGCCCTGGACTGATCGCTGCTCTTTTGGGGCTTCCACCCCCATGATAGGCAAACTACTAAAAATCATAAAAGCTATGTTCTCTGCCAGAAAGCATGGTTGACCATACTCCTCATCAGACGATGATGGCTCTGATGTGGACCACTATTCTCACAGCTCCTCCTAGTCTTCTTGAGAGCTATCTTCAGACGGAGACTGATGTTTACCGGTGGATGCGGAGGGGGCTCCTACAAGACGCACCTCCCTCTGCACTGTATTTTCAACATAAACATAAATAAATATTATATATATATATATACACACACACACACACACACACATTGTATAATATATATATATATATATATATATTATATATATATATATATATATATATATATATATATATATATATATATACATATATACATATATACACATACATACATATATATACACATATATACACACACACACACACTTTTTTTTATTTCGCTGGGCGATGTGGGAGCTTCCATAGAATCAAAGAATGGTAGAGTTGGAATAGACCTCCTGGGTCATCTAGTCCAACCCCCTGCTCAAAGCAGGATTCACTGAGTCATCTCAGACAGATGTCCGTCCAACCTCTTTTTAAAGACTTCCATTGAAGGAGAACTCACCACCTCTTGTGGCAGCTTGTTTCACTCGATCACCTTCACTATCAAAAAGTTTTTTCTAATATCTAATCTGTGTCTCCTCCCCACCAGTTTCAACCCATTGCTTCTAGTCCTTCCTTGTGAAAATGAGAATAAAACAGATCCCTCTCCAGTGTGACAGCTTTTATATTTGTAGACAGCTATTAAGTCTCCTCTCAGTCTTCTCTTTTACAAGCTAAACAATCCTAAATCCTGTAACCGTTCCTCATAGGACATGGTTTGCAGACCAGTCACCATTCTGGTCACTCTTTTCTGAACTTGCTCCAGTTTGTTGATGTCTTTTTTAAAATATGGTGCCCAGAACTGGACACAATAATCCAGATGAGGTCTGACCAAAAAGGAGTGAAGGGGGATAATGACTTCACGTGATCAAGAATATATGCTTCTGTTAATACATCCTAGAATGGTGTTTGCCTATTTTGCTGCTGCATCACACCGTTGACTCATGTTCAGTCTGAGGATCTATTAGCATACCCAAGTCTTTTTCACACATGCTGTTGGATAGCTCTATTCCTCTCTTGCTGTATATGCTCTTTTCATTATTCTTTCCAAGATGTATGACTTTGCATTTCACCCTGTTAAAAACCATTCTATTAGCTGCTGCCCATTGTTCCAGCTTGTTTAGATCTTGTGGAATCCTCTCTCTTCTCTAGTATTAGCTATTCCTCCTAGCTTTGGGTCATCAGCAAATTTAATCAGTTTACCCTTAATTCCTTCATCTAAATCATTGAGAAGGATGTTTAACACGGGGCCCAGGACAGAGGACTGTCGTATCCCACTTAAGACAGTCTTCCAACTGGATGTGCAGCCATTGATGACCACTCTTTGACTCCGATCACTAAGCCAGTTACAAATGCATCTAACGCAGTTTCCTTGTTCATTCCACACTTGGTAATTTTTTCCATAAGGATTGTATGAGATACTTTGTCAAATGCTTTGCTGAAGTCAAAATATACTGTATCTACTGCATTTCCCTGATCCACCCAGTCAGGGATTCTGTCATAGAAGGAAATAAATTTAGTCTGAAATTACTTGTTAGTTACAAACTAATGCTGCCTCTGGTAAGTCACTTCATTCTCATCCAGGTACTTGCATAAATGTTGTTTAATAATTTGTTCCAAGATCTTTCCTGGTATGGAAGTCAGGCTCACAGGCCTGTAGTTCCCTGGGTCCACCTTCCTCCCCTTTTTGAAGATAGGGACAACATTTGCTCTTCTCCAGTCTTCTGGAACGTCTCCTGTTCTCCAAGAAGTTTCAAAAATTATGAAGAGTGTTTCTAATATTTCCTCTGCTATCTCCTTCAGTACTCCGGGGTGTAATTCATCTGGACCTGGGGACTTGAATTCATTTATGTTCGCCAAGTATTCCCTCACTATCTCTTTGTTTATTGATGGCCTGGATTCTTCTAATCCTTCAATAGAACAGTGAAGATCAGTTGATTTTACATTTACTTTTTCAGAGAAAACAGATGCAAAATAGGAATTTAAAAGTTCGGCCTTCTCAACATCCTTTTCTACAACTTCACTATTTTCATCCGGTAAAATTCCTATAACATCTTTGACTTTAATTTTATTTTTGACATAACTACAAAATACTTTTTTTTATTGCTTTTGACATCTCTTGCAAGCCTTATTTCATTATCAGCTTTGGCTAATCTGATTCGTGACCTGCAGGTTTTGCAGACTGTTATATTCTTTTTTAGATATGCCTCCCTCTTTCCATTTAATAAACATTTCTTTCTTCCTTTTAAGCATGTGTTTATGTTCTGTGTTCATCCAACCTGATTTCCTTGAATGTTTCTTATTCTTCCCTCTTTTAGGGATTAACGATTGCACTTTGAGAATCTCATTTTTCAAGATGTCCCATCCTCCCTGGACATTTCAGTCCTTAAGGACATACAGCCATTGAATCCCTGCTATCCTCTGAGTCTCTTAAAATCTGCCTTTCTGAAATCCAGCCTTGAAGTCTGAGTATTCAGAGGTCTTCCTCTAGTTATCCAAAACTCTGATAGCATGGTCACTGCTTCCCATCTTGGAGGAGGCCACTTTACCAATAGTGCCACAGGAAAACTGGTATCTTCGTTTCCTGCTCTACCCTCCCGATCTCTGGAAGCGGCCGCGGTGTCACTGCTCCAGCCACACACATGGAGGAACAAGGCCCGGCCAGGACTCCAGCCCCGCAGGCAACCCGTGGCTCTACTGCCTGACAATTTCCCAGGGAACCCCCGGTTTGAGACGCTGGGCATGGTGGAAGGAGCCGCGCATGCGACCAACGCGGCCTATGACACTAGGATCCTGGAGACCTCCCAACCCCTCTGACTCGATCACCTGGAGAACTTCCCCATGTAACAGGTATCCTCTTCCAAAAACAGGAAACTACACTGGGGTTTTGGAGAGGTGCCGCCCCTTTTATTTTCAGAAAAGTTTCCTGTTCCTGGGGGCGGATACACCATCACTTACGAGGCTGTCATGGGATAGCAAAAAAGGACCGGTCTCTTTGGCCATGTAGACTATAGATGTCTCAACCAAATTACAGTAAAGAATAAATACCCACTGCCACTTATACCGGAATTGTTCAACCGGCTCAGAGGTTCCAGTATGTACTTCAGACTCAACCTCTGTGGTGCGTACAACTTTTTCCAGATACGGTCGAGTCACTAATGGAAGAAGACCTTCAAAACCGGTGGCGGCCACTATGAGTACCTGGTAATGCCAGGGATTTGTCAATAACATATTTCGAGATCTGCTCTATTTGTGCGTGGTAGTGTACCTGGACGACTTTTTTTATACTTATCTGCCTACACATAGAAGATATGCTCATCAGGTGTTGCAGAGAAGAATGGAGAATCTTCTCTTTGCCAAATACGAGAAGTGTGTTCTTTGAGCAGTCTTCCCTGCCTTTCCTAATCTCGGACACCAGCCTAAGGATGGATCCAGACAAGATATCAACGGTGCTGAAGTTGCTTCGGCTAGACGGTCTGAAAGCGATCAAGCGGTTACTTGATTTCGCAAGTTATTATCGGCAGACAGGAAGAGAGTTCTTCACTGGGGGTCATTCCTCCAAGCTTACTGGTCACACTGCACAGAAGTCTCTTACGGCTGTTCTGATTATGGGTGTCCGATTAGGACTTTGAAGCCATAGCAAAAATATAATGATAAACACAGGCTTGTGAACTAGGCCTATCACAACCTGGTGTTCAATGATTAACACACTTTAATGCAGAAATTCAGTAAAACTAATGTAAAACGGTCACTTCCAATATCAGAATAATAAAAAAACAGCATATAAAAGCATGAAGTCTAGCAAACTAAGATTGTTTTATTCTGAGAACTTTTGGCATTCCAGTTTGAACCGCTAGATGCAACTTGTCCCTCCTCTTCAAAAATGTTGGGAAATGAAGATGGTGGAGCAGTTTGCCAGCACTCTCTGAGTCACACAGTCTGCCCTCACCTCACATAAGGAACCGTGGCTTTCTCTGGAACAATCAAGACACAGCCATCCATAGGCACACCTGCAACCATTAGGGCTGAATATTCACAGACACATCTATTCTAATGATTTGAGAATGGACTGGTATTCAATGCTTTGAAAATCAGAAATGGCACACGGATGTAAACGCACTCTTGGGACTGGACATATGTTTCTGCTCCAATGAAAGATATGCATGCAATGATACTCCGTGCATTTTGGGGGTGGGAGCATGGACGACATAGGGCAGCCCATTTGTAAATCAAGTATTTGTACTCTGCCAGTACACTGAAGAGCACAGAATTTGTAAGATAACAGATCTATGGTACAGCTGGCGACAAGATAATGCTAAAGGGTGGCAAGGGAATAAAATATTCAAAAAAGGTAAAGTTCATTTTAAGAGATTAAGTTGCTGGGACTTCTGTATTATGCAATAAAAAATAAATAAATTAAAGTTATTCCTTAATACATATGGCCTCAGACCACAAATTGTTTGGGGCCAATTACTTGGACATTTAAATGGGGGACACTTATTTCGGTTTACATGTGAGATATGAATTTAGTACTATATGGACTACAGACTACATCATGAGCCTTTACACCATCCTACAATGTCAAAAGAACTGTTCATATCCGAAGAGACAAAGTTGAACAAACCTAACATTTTTCTGGAAGCTGGGATAGACCACTATACTAACTAAACAGACATGTTAAAAATGTTGTGAAGTAATAGTTACCAGAAAAGATATCTATTGATTACAATAAGCATCAAAAGGTTTCATTTTCCTGACAGATTTCTCAAGATGCTGATACAGTGCCTTGCAAAAGTATTTGACTCCCTTGCATTTTTCAACCTTTTCCCACATTTCAGGCTTCAAACAAAGATAAAAATTTTAATGTTATGAAGAATCAACAACAAGCGGGACAATTGTGAAGTTGAAAGAAATTTATTGCTTATTTTAATCTTTTTAAAAAAAAATAATAAACTGAAAATTGGGGGGTGCAATATTATTCGTCCCCTTTACTTTTAGTGTAGCAAACTCACTCCAGAAGTTAATTGAGGATCTCTGAATGATCCAATGTTGTCCTAAATGACTGATGATGATGATACATATAAGCCACCTGTGTGTAATCAAGTCTCTGTATAAATGCACCTGCTCTGTGATAGTCTCAGTGTCCTGTTTAAAGTGCAGATAGCATCATGAAGACCAAGGAACACAACAGGCAGGTCCATGATACTGTTGTGGAGAGGTTTAAAGCTGGATTTGGTTACAAAAAGATTTCAAAAACTTTTAACATCCAAAAGGAACAGTGTGCAAGCGATCATATTGAAATGGAAGGAGTATCATACCACTGCAAATCTACCAAGATCCGGCCATCCCTCAAAACTTCATCTCAAACAAGGAGGAGAAGACTGATCAGAGATGCAGCCAAGAGGCCCATGATCACTCTGGATGAACTGCAGAGATCTACAGCTGAGGTGGGAGAGTCTGTCCATAGGACAACAATCAGCCATACACTGCACAAATCTGGCCTTTATGGAAGAGTGGCAAGAAGAAAGCCATTTCTCAAAGATATCCATAAAAAGTGTTGTTTACAGTTTTCCACAAGCCACCTGGGAGACACCAAACATGTGGAAGAAGGTGCTCTGGTCAGATGAAACCAAAATCGAACTTTTTGGGCACAATGCCAAAGATATGTTTGGCGTAAATGCAACACCGCTCATCACACTGAACACACCATCGGCACTGTTAAACGTGGTGGTGGCAGCATCATAGTTTGGGCCTGCTTTTCTTAAGTAGGAACATGGAAGATGGTTAAAATTGATGGGAAGATGGATGGAGCCAAATGCAAGACCATTCTTGAAGAAAACCTGTTGGAGTCTGCAAAAGACCTGAGACTGGGACCGAGATTTGTCTTCCAACAAGACAATGATCCAAAACATAAAGCAAAATCTACAATGGAATGGTTCACAAATAAACATATCCAGGTGTTAGAATGTCCAAGTCAAAGTCCAGACCTGAATCCAATCGAGAATCTGTGGAAAGAGCTGAAAACTGCTGTTCACAAACGCTCTCCATCCAACCTCACTCAGCTCGAGCTGTTTGCAAAGGAAGAATGGGCAAGAATTTCAGTTTCTTGATGTGCAAAACTGATACACACATACCCCAAGCAACTTGTAGCTGTAATCGCAGCAAAAGGTGGCGCTACAAAGTATTACCTTAACCATTTCAGCCCCAGGGCGGTTTCAGTTTTTTTTTGCTCCCCTTCTTCCTAAAGCCATAACTTTTTTATTTATCTGTCAATCTTGACATATGAGGGCTTGTTTTTTTGCGGGACGAGTTGTACTTTTAAATTAAACCATACGTTTTACCATATAGTGTACTGGAAAAAAGTGTGATCGCACAATAGTTTTTGGGATATTTTATTCACTGTGTTCACTATATGATAAAACTGATATGTTGGTGTGATGCCTGAGGTCGGTGCGAGTTTGTAGACACCAAACATGTATAGGTTTACTTGTATAGGGGTTAAAAAAAAATTCACAAGTTTGTCCAATAAAAGTGGTGCACGTTTTGCGCCATTTTCCGAAACCCGCAGCGTTATCACTTTTCGGTATCTATGGCTCAGTGATTGCTTATTTTTTGCATCTCAAGCTGGACATTTCTAATGGTAAAAATGGGTGCAGATGCTACGTTTTGATCGCCTGTTATTGCATTTTGTGCAAAACTTGCGGCGACCAAAAAACTTAATTTTGGCGTTTGGAATTTTTTTTTGCTGCTACGCCGTTTACTGATCAGATTATTTGATTTTACAGTTTGATAGCTAGGGCGTTTCTGAACGCGGCAATACCAAATGTGTATATTTTTTTTATTTTTTTAACCCTTTAGTTTTCAATGGGGCGAAAGGGGGGTGATTTGAACTTAATTTTTTTTTATTTTTTAAATTTTTTCTTTCATTTTTTTATTTTACTAGTCCCCCTAGGGGGCTATATAGATCAACAATCCGATCACTCTGCTCTATCTATAGATCTCAGCTACAGAGCCAAGATCTGCAGATATGCTGCTTTACTCTCTGTGCTGGCACTAAGGCGGCACTGACAGAAAGTGACTCATGTTAGCTACAGGCGTCATCACATGACCCTGTACTACCATGGCAACCACCGAAAGTCACGTGATCACACACGTGACTTCCGGTGGGGGCGGTGGTAAGTGAAAGTAATGGCCGCACGTATATACATCTCGCTGCCAGACTTTGACAGCGAGATGTAAGGGGTTACAAGTTGCGGGTGGAATGTGATTCCACTCATAACATGCAGGCGCACGTCAGCTGTTGAAAACAACTGATATGTGCGCGGATCGCCGCAACCTGCCCACGGTAGGGGGTGGGGATTAACCTCACACGATTCCATGACTGATATATCCGTCATGGGTCGTGAATAGGTTAAAGGGGACGAATATTGCACGCCACAATTTTCAGTTACTTATATTTTAAAAAAGTTTAAAATGACCAATAAATTTCGTTTAACTTCACAATTGTGTCCCTTTTGTTGTTTATAATTCACCATAATTACAATTTTTATCTTTATGTTTGAAGCCTGAAATGAGGGAAAAGGTTGAAAAATTCAAGGGGGCTGAATACTTGCAAGGCACTGTATCTGTGGTCCCCGGGAGCAGGAGCTTCTCTGACCAACCTGTGCCTAAGTGACACATCCTTTAGATGGCAAGAGACTGCTAAACCCTGACTGGCAAAAAAGCACATACTGAGAAATCATTAGGTTTTTGACATAACACTTTTTAAACGGTTTCAGAACTTCGTACATAATAGACTTAAATTATTTAAGAAATATGTATAACAAGAAAATGCCTTTGAAATGAAGATAATGCTTAAAAGCTCTTTATCAAAGTGTTTTGCAAGTTTAAACACCGGTTTCCAACAGAAAGGATGGACATACAGGAAACAGATGAAATAATATTCACGTAAATGGTAAACCATATCATTTAGCAAGAGGACTCGGTCAGCAGGCGCGGCTGGCCGGAGTGTGTAAATGCATTGCTTAGTCTACTGATCTCGTTCCTGCCGGATTAATTTTTAATCAATAAAGGAAATTAGTTTAGGCTATATATATTGTAATGATACAAAACAGACAGGATGTAATATTTTTCTTCAGGGCAAATTACGTTAAGATAACTGATTTATATTAATTAGCATTAGAAAGTTCTAGATACAAAACTCTACAAATTCAATTTGTAGCTCCTTGTAAGACAGCTGGCCTGGACAAGACATAATGTCCTGGCTATAATGAAGACATTTCAGCCTTTTCACCCGCTGACCGGTAATTTCTCAATCTAAATCTATCATTAATTCGCTAAGTAACCACAGTCATGCAACTAGCTGCAGAGTCACGCTTCCCTATATTGTTACATGCAAACCCTACCCTACATACATCCAAGGAATCTATGTGTACATAAGATTTTAGACTAAGAGGCAAGAAAGGGAAGCAACTGTGGCCGGAGACAAATTCCAGATTGTATTTTTGCAGTGAAAATTGAAGCAGTAATCTTTGTCATCAGCTAGGATGCAAGATTTGTGGCGTTAACCGGCAGATCAACTATTCCAACATTTCCTCTTTTACGTGAAGAGCTCATTAAGATGACTGTCCTTTATTGTCCTCTTCAGTTTTGATAGAGTTTAAGTTATAGGTGCCAGATCATCTGGCTACTAAGGACTGTGTGCTGCCGAGAACAAGGATTTTCAGCAACATTACAAATTTCATCTCACTTGACGAACAAGCCTCAATGCCGGCTAGTGTGCATGACGTACAACGCGTCATGCACCCAGACTTCAGAAGGAGGACAAAAGATGGCCAAAAGAGGAGGCGCCAGACCCGGAAAACAGACACACCCATCCGACCAGTCTGCATTGTACCACTGGTTAGGTGAGTATTAAAGTGTGTTTTATGTTCTACACAGCGGCCTGGGCTCTTATATACAGCATGTTAGAATGCTGTATATAAAAGCCCACAGGTGGTGACACCAAATCTGGTGACAGGTTCCGTTTAAAGAGGTTGTCCAAGCCTAAATTAATTTTTTTTCTTGTTTTTAAAGCTAATCTGTGCTATATTGAACTATACGAACCCTATAAATTTAGTTTTTTGTTTCTACCTTTCGTTCCTCCTCAATTTCACTTCATTCCCTGCAGCCACTTTGTTTACCTGCAGGTCTATCAAACTTCACGGTTGTCTGCTGTTTTTCTTTTCTAATCTCACAGCCAGAGCAGGTGCCGACCTGCCTCAGTGTCCAGCATCTGCTCCAGCCCCGCTCAATACACCCATCAGTAATCTGTAACTGCACTGACCTGTATTATCACTCCAGTGTTGGAAGTAACAGAGCAGAGATCTTGAGAAGAGCAGCACAAGCACTACATTCCAGACCACATCCACAGGGTGATAGAGCTTCATATGTCCCCAACATTACCCGACATATGGAAAGTCTATAGAGATATGTGTGCGAGCGCAAGAGTGTAAGTGTATAAGTGTGTGTGCCTATTTACATGTATACCTCATAACCACATCAAAATACCCTTCAGCTGCTGTAAAACCTTTACATTCACACCAACTGCTGCAGAACCTTGTAATGCACATCCAAGCTGCTTCGGTACCTTATAATAGACAACTGCTGCAGAACCTCGTAATACACTCTACTTCAGCTGCTGCATACCTCAGTCTATAGTAATGCATGTATGCAAGAGTGTGTGTGTGTGTGTGTGTGTGTGTGTGTGTGTGTGTGTGTGTGTGTGTCTACATATATACCTCATAATACACTTCAGCTACTGCAGAACCTCATAATACACACCTCAGCTGCTGTAGAATCTTATAATTCGCACCTCAGCTTCTGCACAACTTCATAATACACACTTCAGCTGCTGCTGAACCTCATTATAGATACCAGCTGATACAGAACCTCATAATACACACTTCAGCTGTTGTAGAACCTCACAATACTCTTTCACATGTACACAAGAAAGTATGGCACAGTCAATTTTCACCATCCGTGTCTGCCAACTATGTGACATGTACCGGAATAAAATGCATTCAAGAAATTACTGAATTTTATGCATTAAATATGTGCAAAGATAATGATAGATGGATAGATAGATATCTTCACAGCCACACAAGCCATAAAATTGCACCCTTTAGTACCTAGCACGTGGAGGGTATAGTCATTTTTGATAACAAGCCAAAGTAAAGCAGATAGCTGGGGGCAGATATCAGGCTGGGAAGGTCCATAGTTATTGGGTCCTTCCCAGGCTAAAAATACCAGCCCGCATTTGTCCCAGAAGTGGCGTATCACATTAGATGTGACAATTCTGATGGTTCACCACAACACTTTCTGATGACCTGGTGCTTTAGCAATCAGGATAATGGTTTTTGGTATTGATGTCACCGGTGTAGTGTACAAAAACACAGCTGACATCAAGCCTTGGTGCTAGTAATGGAGAGGTGGTCTATCAGACAACATCCATTATGAAACCAGTAAGTAAAAAATAAAAACTCACAAAAATACTTTATTGAAAAAAAACAACATTCCACCACACCTACCCTCATTAACCACTTTAATTAAAGAAATAAAAAAAAAATCCCACAAAAAAGGTCCCACATAGTCCAGGGAATCCGACGACCAAAGCCTAGGTAGCATCATACTGGCGCACCATAAACTTTGCCAAAAGCCACTTCCATGCCACGCTGCACTGTGTGACTTGACTTGACTCTAGACTAGGTAGATAAAAGATAAATACCCTGACCAGCATATCTCACCATCCACTACAGCTTTGTATGTTTTAGATTGTTTATTTACTAGTTGTAACAAACTTAACAATATTCTTTTAATTCTGATTGCCTTTCGTTTCTGAGATATTTAATTGTTAAAAACAATCTGGCAAAACTGAAGTCATATTCTTCATCAGCACAATGAAGGGAATTTTGTTTACTTACCGTAAATTCCTTTTCTTCTAGCTCCAATTGGGAGACCCAGACAATTGGGTGTATAGCTACTGCCTCCGGAGGCCACACAAAGTACTACACTTAAAAGTGTAAGGCCCCTCCCCTTCTGGCTATACACCCCCCCGTGGGATCACGGGCTCCTCAGTTTTAGTGCAAAAGCAAGAAGGAGGAAAGCCAATAACTGTTTTAAATACAAATTCAACCCGAGAAACAACCTCGGAGAACTGAACTGTTCAACATGAACAACATGTGCACCCGAAAAAAACAAATTTCCTAAGAAAAACAGGGCGGGTGCTGGGTCTCCCAATTGGAGATAGAAGAAAAGGAATTTACGGTAAGTAAACAAAATTCTCTTCTTCTTTGTCGCTCCTAATTGGGAGACCCAGACAATTGGGACGTCCAAAAGCAGTCCCTGGGTGGGTAAGAATACCTCGTGATAGGGCCGTCAAACAGCCCTTTCCTACAGGTGAGCCACCGCCGCCTGAAGGACTTGTCTACCTAGGCCGGCATCCGCCGAAGCGTAGGTATGCACCTGATAATGCTTGGTAAAAGTGTGCAGACTCGACCAGGTAGCCGCCTGGCACACCTGCTGAGCCGTAGCCTGGTGCCGTAATGCCCAGGACGCACCCACGGCTCTGGTAGAATGGGCTTTCAGTCCTGATGGAATCGGAAGCCCAGCAGAACGGTAGGTGTGAAGAATCGGTTCCTTGATCCAACGCGCAAGGGTGGATTTGGAAGCTTGCGACCCTTTACGCTGACCAGCGACAAGGACAAAGAGTGCATCCGAGCGGCGCAGAGACGCCGTGCGGGAAATGTAGATCCTGAGTGCTCTCACCAGATCCAATAAATGCAAACCCTTTTCAAATTGGTGAACTGGATGCGGACACAAAAGACGGTAAAGTGATATCTTGATTGAGATGAAAGGAAGATACCACCTTGGGAAGAAATTCTGGAATTGGACGCAGAACTACCTTGTCCTGGTGAAATACCAGGAATGGAGATCTGCATGATAACGCCGCCAGCTCGGACACTCTCCGAAGAGACGTGACCGCCACTAGAAAGGCCACTTTCTGTGAAAGACGAGAAAGGGAAACCTCCTTCATAGGCTCGAAAGGCGGCTTTTGGAGAGCAATTAGAACCTTGTTCAGGTCCCAGGGCTCCAATGGCCGCTTGTAAGGGGGGACGATATGACAAACCCCTTGCAGGAACGTGCGTACCTGAGGAAGTCGCGCCAGGCGTTTCTGAAAAAATACGGATAGCGCGGAGACTTGACCCTTAAGGGAGCCAAGCGACAAACCTTTTTCCAACCCAGACTGCAGGAAGGAAAGAAAAGTAGGCAATGCAAAAGGCCAGGGAGAAACTCCCTGAGCCGAGCACCAAGATAGGAATATCCTCCACGTCCTGTGGTAGATCTTGGCGGACGTTGGTTTCCTAGCCTGTCTCATGGTGGCAACCACTTCATGAGAAAAACCTGAGGCCGCTAGGATCCAGGACTCAATGGCCACACAGTCAGGTTCAGGGCCGCAGAATTCAGATGGAAAAACGGCCCTTGAGACAGCAAGTCTGGACGGTCTGGTAGTGCCCACGGATGGCCTACCGTGAGGTGCCACAGATCCGGGTACCACGATCTCCTTGGCCAGTCTGGAGCGACGAGAATGGCGCGGCGGCAGTCGGACCTGATTTTGCGGAGCACTCTGGGCAACAATGCCAGAGGTGGGAACACATACGGTAGCCGGAACTGCGACCAATCTTGAACTAAGGCGTCTGCCGCCAGAGCTCGGTGATCGTGAGACCGTGCCATGAAAACCGGGACCTTGTTGTTGTGCCGTGACGCCATCAGGTCGACGTCCGGCATCCCCCAGCGGCGACAGATCTCCTGAAACACGTCCGGGTGAAGGGACCATTCCCCTGCGTCCATGCCCTGGCGACTGAGAAAGTCTGCTTCCCAGTTTTCTACGCCTGGGATGTGAACGGCGGATATGGTGGATGCCGTGTCTTCCACCCACGTCAGAATCCGCCGGACTTCCTGGAAGGCTTGCCGACTGCGTGTTCCCCCTTGGTGGTTGATGTATGCCACCGCTGTGGAGTTGTCCGACTGAATTCGGATCTGCTTGCCTTCCAGCCACTGTTGGAAGGCTTGTAGGGCAAGATAGACTGCTCTGATCTCCAGAACATTGATCTGAAGGGTGGACTCTTTCCGAGTCCACGTACCCTGAGCCCTGTGGTGGAGAAACACTGCTCCCCACCCTGATAGACTCGCATCTGTCGTGACCACTGCCCAGGATGGGGGTAGGAACGACTTTCCTTTTGACAATGAGGTGGGAAGAAGCCACCACCGGAGAGATTCCTTGGCTGCCTGAGAGAGGGAGACCTCCCTGTCGAGGGACGTCGACTTCCCGTCCCATTGGCGGAGAATGTCCCATTGTAGTGGACGCAGATGAAACTGCGCAAAAGGAACTGCTTCCATTGCTGCTACCATCTTCCCTAGGAAGTGCATGAGGCGCCTCAAGGGGTGCGACTGGCCCTGAAGGAGAGATTGCACCCCTATCTGTAGCGAGCACTGTTTGTCCAGTGGAAGTTTCACTATCGCTGAGAGAGTATGAAACTCCATGCCAAGATATGTTAGTGATTGGGTCGGGGTTAGATTTGACTTTGAAAAGTTGATAATCCACCCGAAACTCTGAAGAGTCTTCAGTGCCACGTTCAGGCTGTGTTGGCATGCCTCTTGAGAGGGTGCCTTGATAAGTAGATCGTCCAAATACGGGATCACGGAGTGACCTTGCGAGTGCAGGACTGCTACTACTGCTGCCATGACCTTGGTGAAGACCCGAGGGGCTGTCGCCAGCCCGAAAGGTAGAGCTACGAACTGCAGGTGTTCGCTTCCTATAACGAAGCGTAGAAAACGCTGATGCTCTGGCGCAATTGGCACGTGGAGATAAGCATCCTTGATGTCTATTGATGCTAGGAAATCTCCTTGAGACATTGAGGCGATAACGGAGCGGAGAGATTCCATCCTGAACCTCCTGGTTTTTACGTGTTTGTTGAGCAGCTTTAGATCCAGGACGGGACGGAACGACCCGTCTTTCTTTGGCACCACAAACAAATTGGAGTAAAAACCGTGACCTTGTTCCTGAAGAGGAACAGAAGTCACCACTCCTTCCGCCTTTAGAGCGGACACCGCTTGCAGCAGAGCATCGGCTCGGTCGGGCGGTGGGGAAGTTCTGAAGAAGCGAGTTGGAGGACGAGAGCAGAACTCTATCCTGTACCCGTGAGACAGAATGTCTCTCACCCAACGGTCTTTGACCTGTGACAACCAAATGTCGCCAAAGCGGGAGAGCCTGCCACCGACCGAGGATGCGGAGAGAGGAGGCTGAGAGTCATGAGGAAGCAGTCTTGGTAACGGTTCTTCCGGCTGGCTTTTTTGGGCGTGATTGAGTCCGCCAAGAATCTGAGCCCCTCTGATCCTTTTGGACGAGTAGAATTGGGACCTGCCTGAGCCTCGAAAGGACCGAAAACCAGACTGTCCCCTCCTCTGTTGAGGTTTGTTTTGTCTGGGCTGAGGTAAGGATGAATCCTTACCCTTGGAGTGTTTAATGATTTCATCCAAACGCTCACCAAACAATCGGTCACGAGAAAAAGGCAAACTGGTTAAGCACTTCTTGGAAGAAGAATCTGCCTTCCATTCTCTCAACCACAGGGCTGTGCGTAAAACCACAGAGTTGGCTGACGCCACCGCCGTACGGCTCGTAGAGTCTAGGACAGCATTAATCGCGTAAGACGCGAATGCAGACATTTGAGAGGTCAAGGGTGCCACCTGCGGAGCAGATGTACGTGTGACCGTGTCGACCTGTGTAAGCCCAGCTGAAATAGCTTGGAGTGCCCATACGGCTGCGAATGCTGGCGCCAACGACGCTCCAATAGCTTCATAGATGGATTTTAACCAGAGCTCCATCTGTCTGTCAGTGGCATCTTTAAGTGCCGCCCCATCTTCCACTGCAACTAGAGATCTGGCTGCAAGCCTGGAGATTGGAGGGTCCACCTTGGGACACTGTGTCCAGCCCTTGACCACGTCAGGGGGAAAAGGATAGGGTGTATCTTTAAGCCGTTTGGAAAAACGCTTATCTGGATAAGCGTGGTGTTTCTGGATTGCGTCTCTAAAGTCAGAGTGGTCCAGAAACGTGCTTAATTTACGCTTGGGATACCTGAAATGGAATTTCTCCTGCTGTGAAGCTGCCTCCTCTGCAAGAGGAGCTGGTGGAGAAATGTCTAACATCCTATTGATGGACGCTATAAGATCATTCACTATGGCGTCACCATCCGGGGTATCTAGATTGAGAGCGGCCCCAGCATCAGACTCCTGATCAGTTACATCCGCCTCATCACACAGAGAGTCGTCCCGCTGGGACCCTGACCAGTGTGATGAAGTTGAGGGTCGCTCATAGCGAGCCCGCTTAGGTTGTCTGGGACTGTCGTCCGAGTCAGAGCCGTCACCCTGGGGTGCACATGACACCCCCGGAGCTAGGAAGTGGTCCAGCTGACGGGGACCAGGGGGCAATGGATCAACAGTGCCCATGGTCTGAGTTACTGGTCTAGACTGCAATGTTTCAAGAATTTTAGACATAGTCATAGACAATCTGTCAGCAAAAGCTGCAAACTCCGTCCCTGTCACCTGGACAGCATTTACAGGTGGTTCTCCCTGGGTCACCTCTACCAGCGGCCCCGGCTGAGCAATTGCCACAGGGGCCGAGCACTGCACACAATGGGGGTCAGTGGAACCTGCCGGTAGAGTAGCCCCACATGCGGTACAAGCAGCATATAAAGTCCGTGCCTTGGCACTTTTGCTTTTTGCGGACGACATGCTGTTATCTCCTTGTGAAATCTAAGGAGGGTATATAGCAGAAAACCACCAGCGACTGTACAGTGCAGAGTATTGCCAGCACAAAATACAAAGTACACTATGGCACAAGTGGGGGAGAGCCCTTGAGGGCTGCTTACCGCCCGCTGAAAAGCGGGTGTGAGATCGTAGAATCCCTTGTCTGGGTCTCCCAGCCTCCCCTCCGCAGTTCAGCGTGTAGGCAGGAATGGCTGCCGGCGTCCTGTGAAGAGGGGCGGACCGTGGGCGTCCCAAACAAAAGAGCGGGAAACTGCGTCCCCCTGTGCCTAGTGTGAGGGCTGGAGTATGTAAAACAGACTCCAGCTCTTAACGCTGCTGGACTGTACAGCGTCCCGCCCTCCTCCTGACTGGCAGGTCCGGGAACGATACGAACTAGGCCGCAAAAGCCGGGGACTGTAGTAATCTAGCGCGGCCGTCATATATGCACGGCCAGCGCGGAAGTCCCCGGCGCACCACAAATCCCAGCCGCGACCAGTAAACACTGACCCCAGCGGCCGGATCGGCCGATCGTACAAATCACCTCACTCAGCAGAGCTGTAGTGAGTAACGGCACCAGCGCAGCATCGCTGTTTACCCCGGCGCACTAACACACCCAGCAATGCTGCAGTGTGCGTGCGATAAGCACGGGGACACGGAGTACCTTGATGGAGCAGGGTCCTGTCCCTGAGAAAACTCTGCTCCGTATCCAGCAGATCCTCCAGGGGCTGTGGATGGAGCACGGCCTCAGTGCCCGGAGACCGGTAAAGTCCCACTTCACCCAGAGCCCTAATGGGGATGGGGAAGGAATCAGCATGTGGGCTCCAGCCTCCGTACCCGCCATGGGTACCTCAACCTTAACAAACACCGCCGACAGAAAGTGGGGTGAGAAGGGAGCATGCTGGGGGCCCTAGTATGGGCCCTCTTTTCTTCCATCCGACATAGTCAGCAGCTGCTGCTGACTATACAGTGGAGCTATGCGTGGATGTCTGGCCTCCTTCGCACAAAGCATAAAACTGAGGAGCCCGTGATCCCACGGGGGGGTGTATAGCCAGAAGGGGAGGGGCCTTACACTTTTAAGTGTAGTACTTTGTGTGGCCTCCGGAGGCAGTAGCTATACACCCAATTGTCTGGGTCTCCCAATTAGGAGCGACAAAGAAAAACTTAATATGAAGCTGTTCAAACATCATTTGGCACCAAAATCCCTATACCAGTGTGAGATAGATAAAAATAAAATAATGTTCTGTGTGTCTATTTAGGAGCCTTTTCCTCCCTAGGGTGTCAGGAATGCACTGGGTATTTGGCAGCTTTTTTTCTTTTTAAGCCACATGATGCTGTCAAGTGACCCAAAAGGTCCTTAAAGGATCTTCAGACTTTCCTGAGATTAAACAGTGGAGAAAGAAGCTTTCAGCTTTATTCTTCACCATTTAATTCAGCAATTGTCTCCTGTGAACAGCTGATTGGTCTGGTTAGTCCAATCAGCTGAGCCATGCTCCTGCTGCCTGCAGCAGGCTAAAGCAGGAGGAGTGTCTGGCACAGACTGGGCGTGGCTTCAGTTGTGACATTACAACCAGTCTCTACCAGACAGGAAGGGTGTGAGCAGCTCCTCCTGAAACAGGAGGGAGCTAGTCACATAACTATGTGTGATAGCTAGGTAACGGTGAAGAATGCTGACAGGGAGTATATTACAGACTGTCAGCATTCTGCAGCCCAGGTTCACACACAAATTATAGAGAAAGCCCGGACAACTCCTTTAAGGGCTGTAATTTTAAAGTATTAACTCCAGGCTCTTCTGTACCATAGGGAGGAACCATCATGATTCGGTACAAGATCTTCGACTCGTAAGCACATCTAAAAAGGACCTATTTTTGTAAATACTCTCGTACATACTCATTCTGCAAAGATTCCAATCAGTATTACTGTGTAGAACACACCCAAATTGACAAGGGGAATGGCGATGCCAAGTCTATTGATATCTAGAAATATTTTCAGGGGGTCAAGATAAGGCGCTCCAACATTTTAATTAACGGTTATAATTCTTGTATTCCCAATAAAGAAAATGCTGGAGTGCCTTATCTTGGCTGCTATCTATAAAAAATAATTTCAGGGATGTATGGCACTCTCACTAAGCATATCAATAAATAGACTTGTCCATTTTAAAAGCTTTAAAAGTTACAAGCCATTTGGGAACAATACAAAATACATGTGGTTCAGCTTAAGAAGACCTACAAGTTTATAGAGGAAAACATACATACATGTGGATATATATCTTCCCAGACAAATACAGCACATGTAATGTGGGTGACTGTATAATATCGTGCAATAAATACATCTATATATATTTTAGAGATAGAAACTACACATATAGAATGACGTAATGAATCAGAGAACTGTATTTTTGGCTTAAAACCCCCCACTTATTAAGGTGGAAAACAATGAGTGGATTACTTAATGAGGTCACTACTTGCCATTTTCTGAAATTTCCTACCTTTTACTTGATAATTTCTTCCAGCCATGAGCTACAAGGATGCAGAATCCCATGCTTGGTACATATAATACTCTCTCTGCGACCACAAATCCGACAGGGAAGAAAAGGTTTGAGGCAGGTATAAAAGGCAGCACCATTAGGCACAGGCCCTGAGGGAAATGGATAAGGACATGAAACAGTGGAGTCTCGCTTACGTAAAATGATAAAACCAGACCTAACAAATTGCAGGAACTAGCAACACCCGCACAAATAACCTCATGTAAAAATCGTTCCCAAACTTTGCATCAACACCTCTGGATTGAATAAAAAAAACGGAAACCTAAAAGGATTTTATGAAGTAAACCAATATGTGGAAAATAACCATCTAGTTCCTAAATAAAGCCTCTGATCATGCCATATCCCTCTGGAACATTTTCCTAGCTATTCCCATTCTCCAAATAAAGGATTGTCCACACAAACAGGGTCTGTATTTGTGTTAGGGGTTGCATACTTTATTCAATCAAGACTTCAAATGCTTTTATACGTGTATATTCTATGTCTAGCGCAGGTTCACGGCTACATTACACATCACCGATGCAGCCAAATCACTGAGCGCACTGACTCTGCTCATGTATATGTCACAAATTACTGAGCTGAGTGATTGGCTGCAGCAGTGATGAGCGGCAGGAAGGGGCTTACAAACTTTCATTACATTTTTATTTAGGGGGGAAAGAAAAAAATAAAAAAAAAATAAAGTGATTCAGTCATTGATTAGGTATTGCACTTCACGCCTCCTGCGAGTGTTAAACATCATTTTGGGGTCAGTACAATTTATAGCTGTGTCAGCACATATTTATTGTGTAATCCCCCCCCCCTTTTTAGGAGACAAAAAAAAAACAAAAAAAAAAACAGAATTCTCCCCCAAGTTCAAGAACGAAAGTTAATTCAGCTTTAAAGAGGTTGTCAACTACTTTAACATTGATGGCCTATCCTTAGGGTACGTCCTAAATATCTGATCGGCCGGGGCCCAACATATGGCACCCCAGCCAATATGTTGTTCACTGTGCCAGCAGCCTCTAGCTGGAAATTCTTAATTCCGGAGGTGCTCCAACATCTGATAGTGGCCACGACCGGGTACTATTGATTAGAATGGGAGGCGGATGTGCAGTGCTCGGCCGTGGCCACTAGGAGTTGACGGGGCAACTCTGGAAATGAGCATTCCAATCCGCCGACACCGAGAACAGCTGATCAGCGGGGGTGCCAGGTGTCAGACCCTGGCTGATCAGACATTTATGACCTATCCTAACATCAATATAAAAAGTGGTGGACAACTCCATTAAATAAATGTGTATATAATATAATTATATTACACACATACACCCCCGTATTTTTCGGATTCTAAGACACACTTAGGAGTGTGTCTTAAAATTTGAATATACTGTAGCTTACAGGTGCGTGCGGACGGCATGGCGTCTGTCTCTGTCCCGCCGGCTGCCTGCTTCTCTGTCCCGGCGGGTGGGCGGCCTGCCTCTCTGTGCAGCCAGGTGGCTGTGCGGACTGCGGTGGCTGTGCGGTGGGTGTCCTAGTCTGTCTGCAGTCCCGGCTTCAAATGATGGCACCGGGAGTCCGCGCGTGTGCAGATGGAGCTCTTGAATGAGAGCTCCATCTGCGCACGCGCCGCTCTGGGCACCATTCCTTTGAAGCCCGGACCACGGACAGACTTGGACACTCACCGCACCGGCCTGCTCCACCACAGCTTCTGCTGCCACCACCAATGACCCACCGCCGCTGCCAGCAGAGCCTCTGCCTCCTGTGACCCACGCTCCACCACCGCTGCCGCCCCCCTCCGGTAAGACTACACCGGAGTATAAGACGGATCCCATTTTTTTTTTACCTTTTTTTATCTTTAAATTTGGGGTGCGTCTTGTAATTCGGTGTGTCTTATAAAATGATGAATACGGTATATGCACACATACATACAGCTCTGGCAAAAATTAAGAGCCCACCGCAAAATTTTCACTTTTTCTGATTTATCTCTTTATATGTATATTTTTGAGTAAAATTTAGATTGTTCCACAAAAATTGATTTCTGAACTCTTCCTGAGTTTAAACCTTATTAGTATTGTTGTTGCTAAATGATTATGAACTTGTTTTCTTTGCATTATTTGAGGTCTGAAAGCAATGCATTGTTTTGTTATTTTGACCATTTCTCATTTTCAGAAAATATAAAATTTATTGCTTCAAAATTCAGAGACGTCAGTAGTTTATAGAATAAAAACAATTTACATTTTACTCAAAAATATACCTATAAAGAGAGAAAAATCAGAAAAACTGAAAACTTTGCAGTGGTCTCTTAAATTTTTGCCAGAACTGTGTGTGTGTAAACACACACACACACACACACACACACACACAGTGCCTTGCGAAAGTATTTGGCCCCCTTGAATTTGTCGACCTTTACCCACATGTGAGACTTCAAGCATAAAGATAAAAATTTTAAATTAATGGTGAAGAAACAACAAGAGGGACACAATTGTGAAGTTGAACGAAATGTATTGTTTAATTTTAAACATTTTTAAAAAATAAATAATTCGTCCATTTAACCCCTTCAGCCCCGGCCACTAAAACACCCTAATGACGGGGCCATTTTTTGCAATTCTGACCAGTGTCATTTTGACAGGTTCTCTGGAACACTTCAACAGATCCCGGCGATTCTGAAATTGTTTTTTCGTGACATATTGTACTTCATGATAGTGGTAAATTTAGGCCGATATTTTTTGCATTTATTTGTGAAAATTTCGGAAATTTGGTGAAAATTTTGCAATTTTTAAACTTTGAAATTTTAGGCCTATAAATCTGAGAGATATGTCACACAAAATAGTTAATAAATAACATTTCCCACATGTCTGCTTTACACCAGCACAATTTTCGAAACAATTTTTTTTTTCCCTTAGGAAGTTAGAAGGGGTCAAAGTTAAACAGCAATTTCTCATTTTTTCAACAAAATTTACAAAACCATTTTTTTAGGGACCACATCACATTTGAAGTGACTGAGAGGCCTAGGTGACAGAAAATACCCAAAAGTGACACCATTCTAAAAACTGCATCCCTCACACTGCTCAAAGCTAAATCTAAGAAGTTTATTAACCCTTTAGGTGCTTCACAGGAACCAAAGCCATGTGGAAGGAGAAAATTAAAATGTTACTTTAGCCATAAAACTTTACATTTTCACAAGGGAGAAAAGGCACCATAGAATTTATTGTGCAATTTCTCCTGAGTTTGCCGATACCTCATGTCGTAAAAATCAATTGTTTGGGTGCACGGCAGAGCTCGGAAGGTAAGGAGCGCCATTCGAATTTTTGAACACAATTAGCTGGACTCATTAGCAGATGCCATGTCGGGTTTGGAGACCCCTTCACGCGCCTAAACAATAGAACTCCCCCACAAGTGACCCCATTTTGGAAACTAGACCCCTCAAGAAAATTTTCTAAATTATTGGTGAGCCTTTTAAAACCCCCGGGGGCTTCACAGAAGTTGATAACGTTGAGCCGTGAAAATATATATATTTTTTTTTTAACACAAAACTGTTACTTGAACCAGGTAGCTTTTTTTTTCACAAGGGTATCAGGAAAAAAAATACACCATAAAAGATATTGTGCAATTTGTCCCGAGTACGCAGATACCCCATATGTGGTGGAAAGTAATTGTTTGGGCGCACGGCGGGACTCAAGAGAAGGAGTACCATTTGACTTTTCAAACGCAGACGCTTTGCATCATTAATTGGCCACGGATGCAGATACGTTATCTGCATCACTGATCAGCGATCGGCGGGACGCACGGACGTATGAGGTTTAAAACCAGACAGGGGATACAGGGGAAAAAAAAAAAAAAAAAGTTATACTCACAGGACCCAGAGGATTAGCAGGAGGATCACTGACCAGAGGAACTGCAGGAGGAATAGAAGGCAGCAAGTGGACAGCTTATTACAGGAGCAGCAGGCAGGAAGTTGGACAGCTCAACAGAAGACCCAGGAAGGACCCAGCGATGGAGGCAGATGTGATCAGGCCAGTGAAGATCTCGGACGACCCGATGAAGGCAGGTAGGGTATGTCGGAGAGGGAGAGCAGATGGAGAGGGGGCCATCACGGGAGCGTGCAGCGGCCATCACGGGGGGGGGGGGGGGCGCAGGGGCCATCACAGGAGCGCGCAGGGGCCATCAGGGGGAGCATGCAATACTCACGGGGAGCAGGAATGGCAATCGGGCGGGGGCATAAGCAGCGGAGGCGTCGGCATGGTACTACAAGTACCAGCCGGTTCACGCCGCATACATGCTGGGGGAGGGCTCCCCAGACCAACACAAGACTGGGGAGGGCGGTCACCTCCTGATCAGACCGCCCCACTGCACGCTGATTGGAGTGATCGTGCTATGATGGGCAATCGCTCCAATCAGTGCTGCAGGGGCGCCATGTTAGAGCTCTAGCTATGATCTGCTGCAGCAGTACCTCATAGCAGGATCTCACAGGATCGCACTGATTCAGGCATTATTTTAGCCGAAACCAGTGCGATCGACATGGTTGGCAGTTCAGATTTGAACAGCCAATCACAACGATCGCCGACGGGTGGTGGCTATGCCAACCCCCCTGGGGTCAAGCAAAGGTTCTCTGCTGTAAGAAACAGCAGGGGACATAATTTGAAAGCCGTTGCTATGGCCACAGCAATCAAATGAACTTTAGGCTGTAAAGCTACATCCCTGGTCATTAAGTCACGTAAAAATAGGACGTAACTTTACGGTCCACGATCGTGAAGGGGTTAAGTTAATACTTTGTCGCGCCACCTTTTGCTGCGATTACAGCTGCAAGTCGCTTGGGGTATGTCTATCAGTTTTGCACATCGAGAGACTGAAATTCTTGCCCATTCTTCCTTTGCAAATAGCTTGAGCTGAGTGAGGTTGGATGGAGAGCGTTTGTGAACAGCAGTTTTCAGCTTTTTCCACAGATTCTCGATTGGATTCAGGTCTGGACATTCACTTGGCCATTTTAACACGTGGATACGTTTATTTGTGAACCATTCCATTGTAGATTTTGCTTTATGTTTGGGATCACTGTCTTGTTGGAAGACAAATCTCCGTCCCAGTCTCAGGTGTTTTGCAGACTCAAACAGGTTTTCTTCAAGAATGGTCCTGTATTTGGCTCCATCCATCCTCCCATCAATTTTAACCATCTTCCCTGTCCCTGCTGAAGAAAAGCAGGCCCAAACCATGATGCTGCCACCACCATGTGTTGACAGTGGGGATGGTGTGTTCAGGGTGATGAGCTGTGTTGCTTTTACGCCAAACATATTGCTTGGCATTGTTCCCAAAAAGTTCGATCTTGGTTTCATCTGACCAGAGCAACTTCTTCCACATGTTTGGTGTGTCTCCCAGGTGGCTTGTGGCAAATTGTACACAACACTTTTTATGGCTATCTTTGAGAAATGCCTTTCTTCTTGCCACTCTTCCATAAAGACCAGATCTGTGCAGTGTACGACTGATTGTTGTCCTATGGACAGACTCTCCCACCTCAGCTGTAGATCTCTGCAGTTCATCCAGAGGGATCATGGGCCTCTTGGCTGCATCTCTGATCAGTCTTCTTGTTGGAGATGAAAAGTTTGGATGGACGGCCGGGTCTTGGTAGATTTGCAGTGGTATGATACCCCTTCCATTTCAATATGATCGCTTGCACAGTGCTTCTCCTTGGGATGTTTAAAGTTTTGGAAATCTTTTTGTAACCAAATCCAGCTTTAAACCTCTCCACAACAGTATCACGGACCTGCCTGTTGGTTCCTTGGTCTTCATGATGCTCTCTGCGCTTTAAACAGAACACTGAGACTACCACAGAGCAGGTGCATTTATATGGAGACTTGATTACACACAGGTGGATTATATTTATCATCATCAGTTATTTAGGACAACATTGGATCATTCAGAGATCCTCAATGAACTTCTGGAGTGTTTGCTGCACTGAAAGTAAAGGGGATGAATAATATTGCACGCCCCACTTTTCAGTTTTTTTTATTATTAAAAAGGGTTTAAAATAAATAAATTCCGTTCAACTTCACAATTGTGTCCCACTTGTTGATTCTTCACCATTAATTTAAAACATTTTTATCTTTATGTTTGAAGCCTGAAATGTGGGTAAAGGTTGATAAATTCAAAGGGGCCGAATACTTTTGCAAGGCGCTGTATATACATACACACACGGCAAAAGAAAAACAACTACTTACCATTAGCACAGTTTTGGATGAATCACCTGAATATCGTACACTATAAATCACCAAATTTCCCAGAAAACAAAAAAATAACAGTGTAGCCAAATTCCTGACATCCAGGAAACTTTCAATCAGAGGTATAGTTCCCATTGTCCAGTCACAGCACAGCTCAGATGGATTTAGTAAGAGCCAGGCATTCACGGGCAGGAGGTAATTGAATGTCAGTTGTCTTGCAGGTGTCGTGCTGACAGCGGCAGGGTTATCAAATCTAGTAAAGAAAAAACACATTGGTAAGTTTAGATTTTTTTAGCATCAGGTCAACAGAAATGGATGTGTTTTGCAAGATGAACAGAAAGAAGGGAATTTTGTTTACTTACCGTAAATTCCTTTTCTTCTAGCTCCTATTGGGAGACCCAGACAATTGGGTGTATAGCTTCTGCCTCCGGAGGCCACACAAAGTATTACACTTTAAAAAATGTAACCCCTCCCTCTGCTTATACACCCTCCCGTGCATCACGGGCCCATCAGTTTTGGTGCCAAAGCAGGAAGGAGGAAACTTATAAATTGGTCTAAGGTAAATTCAATCCGAAGGATGTTCGGGAGAACTGAAACCATGAACCAAAAGAACAATTCAACATGAACAACATGTGTACACAAAAGAACAAACAGCCCGAAGGGAACAGGGGCGGGTGCTGGGTCTCCCAATAGGAGCTAGAAGAAAAGGAATTTACGGTAAGTAAACAAAATTCCCTTCTTCTTTGTCGCTCCATTGGAGACCCAGACAATTGGGACGTCCAAAAAGCAGTCCCTGGGTGGGTAAAAGAATACCTCGATAAAAAGAGTCGAAAACAACGGCCCCCTCTCACAGGTGGGCGACCGCCGCCTGAAGGACTCGCCTATCTAGGCTGGCATCTGCCGAAGCATAGGCATGCACCTGATAGTGTTTCGTGAAAGTGTACAGACTCGACCAGGTAGCCGCCTGACACACCTGCTGAGCCGTAGCCTGGTGCCGCAATGCCCAGGACGCACCTATGGCTCTGGTAGAATGGGCTTTCAGCCCTGAAGGAATCGGAAGCCCAGAAGAAGGGCAGGCTTCAAAAAATCGGTTCCTTGATCCACCGAGCCAAGGTTGACTTGGAAGCCTGCGAACCCTTACGCTGGCCAGCGACAAGGACAAAGGACGCATCAGAGCGGCGCATTGGCGCCGTGCGAGACACGTAGATCCGGAGTGCTCTCACTAGATCTAACAAATGCAAATCCTTTTCATATTGGTGAATTGGATGAGGGCAAAATGAAGGTAAGGAAATATCCTGATTGAGATGAAAAGTGGACACCACCTTAGGGAGAAAGTCCGGGACCGGACGCAGAACCACCTTATCCTGGTGAAATACCAGGAAAGGGCCTTTGCATGACAGCGCTGCAAGCTCTGACACTCTACGGAGTGAAGTAACCGCCACTAGAAATGCCACCTTCTGCGAAAGACGTGATAGAGAGACATCCCGCAGCGGTTCAAAAGGTGGTTTTTTGAAGAGCCCGTAGAACCATGTTGAGATCTCAGGGTTCCAGCGGACGCTTGCAAGGCGGGACTATGTGGCAAACTCCCTGCAGGAATGTGCGGACCTGCGGAAGCCTGGCTAGACGCTTTTGAAAAAACACGGAAAGCGCCGAGACTTGACCTATGAGGGAGCCGAGAGACAACCCTTGTCCAACCCGATTGAAGGAAGGAAAGAAACCTGGGTAAGGCAAACGGCCAGGGGTAAACCCCCTCTCAGAGCACCAGGCTAAGAAGATCCTCCAATATCTGTAATAGATCTTGGCGGACGTTGGTTTCCTGGCCTGTCTCATAGTGGCAATGACATCTTGAGACAACCCTGAGGACGCTAAGAGCCAGGACTCCATGGCCACACAGTCAGGTTGAGGGCCGCAGAATTCAGATGGAAAAATGGCCCTTGAGATAGCAAGTCTGGTCGGTCTGGGAGCGCCCACGGTTGCCCCACCGTGAGATGCCACAGATCCGGGTACCATAACCGCCTCAGCCAATCTGGAGCGACGAGAATGGCGTGGCGGCAGTCGGACCAGATCTTGCGCAACACTCTGGCAGCATTGCCAGAGGAGGGAATGCATAAGGCAGTTGAAACTGCGACCAATCCTGAACTAAGGCGTCCGGCGCCAGAGCTCTGTGGTCCTGAGACCGTGCCATGAATGCCGGGACCTTGTTGTTGTGCCGAGACGCCATGAGATCGACGTCCGGCGGTCCCCAGCGGCAACAGCTCTCTTGAAACACGTCCAGGTGGAGAGACCATTCCCCCGCGTCCATGCCCTGGCGACTGAGGAAGTCTGCTTCCCAGTTTTCTACGCCCGGAATGTGAACCGCGGAGATGGTGGAGGCTGTGGACTCCGCCCACAGCAGAATCCGCCGGACTTCTTGGAAGGCTTGACGACTGCGAGTGCCGCCCTGGTGGTTGATGTACGCAACCGCCGTGGCGTTGTCCGACTGTATGCGGATCTGCCTGCCGTCGAGCCACCGATGAAACGCCTTGAGGGCTAGATACACTGCCCTTATCCCCAGAACATTGATCTGAAGGGAGGACTCTGTCGGAGTCCAGGTTCCCTGAGCCTTGTGGTGGAGAAAAACCGCTCCCTATCCTGACAGGCTCGCGTCCGTCGTGACCACAGCCCAGGATGGGGGCAGGAAGGATTTTCCTTTCGACAGAGAAGTGGGGAGAAGCCACCACTGAAGTGAGGTCTTGGCTTCCAGAGACAGAGAGACGTTCCTGTCCAAGGACGTCGGCCTCTTGTCCCATTTGCGGAGAATGTCCCATTGGAGAGGACGCAGATGAAATTGCGCAAATGGAACTGCCTCCATTGCTGCCACCATCTTCCCCAGGAAGTGCATGAGGCGCCTCAAGGGGTGCGACTGGGCCCGTAGAAGGGATTGCACCCCTGTCTGCAGCGACCGCTGTTTGTCCAGCGGTAGCTTGACCATCGCTGAGAGAGTATGAAACTCCATCCGAGGTACGTTAGTGACTGGGTCGAAGACCAATTTGACTTTGGAAAATTGATGATCCACCCGAACCTCTGGAGAGTCTCCAGAGCAACGGTCAGACTGTGTTGACAAGCCACCCGTGAGAGTGCCTTGACTAGGATATCGTCTGGGTAAGGGATCACCGAGTGGCCATGAGAGTGTAGGATCGCTACGACGGATGCCATGACCTTGGTGAAGACCCGTGGGTCTGTCGCCAGGCCGAAAGGCAGTGCCACAAATTGAAGGTGTTCGTCCCTGATGGCGAAACGAAGGAAGCGATGCTCTTGAGCGATCTGCCATGGAGATAGGCATCTTTGATGTCGATTGATGCTAGGAAGTCACCTTGGGACATCGAAGCGATGACAGATCGGAGGAATTCCATGCGAAACCGCCTGGTTGTCACATGTTTGTTGAGCAATTTGAGGTCCAAAACGGAACGGAAAGAGACGTCCTTTTTTGGCACCACGAACAGATTGGAGTAAAAACCGCGACCGCGTTCCTGAAGGGGGAACGGGGATCACCACTCCTTCTGTTTTCGGAGTGTCCACCGCCTGAAAAAGCGCAACGGTCCGTTCGGGGGGGCGGAGATGTTCTGAAAAAAACGAGTCGGAGGACGAGAGCTGAACTCTATCCTGTAACCGTGAGACAGAATGTCTCTCACCCATCGGTCTTGGAAATGTGGCCACCAGGCGTCGCAAAAGCGGGAGAGCCTGCCACCGACCGAGGATGCGGTTTGGGGCAGCCGACGACCGCATTAATCTCAGCCAGAGAAGCTGAGATAGCTTGGAGTGCCCTCACGGCTGCGAAGGCCGGAGCAAAGATGCGCCTATGGCTTCATAGATGGATTTCATCATAAGCTTTATTTGCCTGTCAGTGGCATCCATGAGAGATGAACCAACTGCCATTAATACTACGGATCTAGCCGCCAGTCTGGAGACTGGAGGATCCACCTTGTGACACAGAGCCCAACCCTTAACTACGTCAGGGGGTGAAAGGGTAACGTGTGTCATTAAGGCG